>NC_084995.1:32007480-32087480 GCF_963854185.1 Sardina pilchardus | reverse complement strand
CTCTCTCTCTGACGGCAGACTGAGGCAGGACACCGGGCCGTTGATGAACGTCAATTATTGCACGCTAAATGGGTCAGAACTAATGTTGGGGTGGGTTGTTTCGGCATCCCTAGTCCCTTCATAGCCTTTCCAATTGATTCCTTGACACAGTGTGGCGACGAGAATCCACTCAGAACCCGGCCCGCTCCCCGGAGCCCCTAATGCTCACCATCAGTCACTCTCAGGACCCAGCGGACCACCGTTCAGATGGTCGCCACCAAGCGCAAATGCGTGGCCATCATCTTGGTCCATGGGGGGGGGGGGGGGGGGGGGGGCTCAACATGCAACACAATCCCAGCTTCCCCGGAGATCAGAAAAATGTGAGCAGAACTGACCCGTGTCCTGTGTGTGCCGGCCACCCCACTCTGGCCGGTAAAGACTACACACACACTGCACAGGGGGCCAGACTGTGCACCCAGGAGACAACATGGGGCTCCCACAGGATCATGCTAATCTAGCAGCGCTATGTTAGCGCGCAGACCTGCATGGGGTTGGTTGAACCTCAAAGCATCAAAACACCATTTGCAAGAAAAATAAAGAAAAACTAAATGAAAAGACATAAAATTAAACACACATTATGGACTGGATAATTACACGTTGAGGAGTCTGAACATCACACCAAATAGCTTTGGGGGGCAGGGAGCGAAATGGGGGGGAGGGGGGCTGGGGGTTGTGGGCAAAAAAGAAGCAATGGTGGATCCTCCAGCCAATTAAGAGTGGTTATCACGGTGGAGATGATGAATAGTGTCCTTTAATTGACTGGCAATGTGAAAGAAAAACGGACACTTCTCGCAGGGCATGAGACCTGACTGTCACTGAATGACAACAATCTATCAACATGATGGATCATGGGCATCAGTGAGAGTGGCACATGAGCATTGTCTCTTCTAAGGTGCTTCTGCTGATGGTCCTTCTGTCTATTGTGTTATCTCGTGACTTTGTTGACCTATGGCTGCCAATAGCACCCGGGGGTGTAATCAACAAAGCAAGGACCGTGCCAGATTAAAATTTGGCAGCCCTCCAAGAATGGTAGTGTGAACATGCTGTAGCGAATGTCTGGAGTTGTTGTCAGAAAGTGATTTTTGTTTTGTAGAATATCCCTTAGTATTGGCTGAGTGTGCTTGGCTAAAGGCATTCAGTTCTCCCACCAAGAATGAACATCATTTTTTTAAGAATCAAACTATACAGAAGATGAAAACATATGAGCAAGCATAGAGTTGAGTGACTACAGTGTGTCTGTTGCGCTTGCGTTGTGAGCTCCTCAGTCTTTCAGGCCTGGCGTGTACCTACCCTCAGTGCCGGCGGACATCCCGTCTGGTTTGGTGATGCCAGTGCTCTTTTTCCGCCGATGCTTCTTGCGGTTGGCGTGAGGCGACGGGGGCGGCTCCAGCTTGGGACTGGTGGCACTGCCCATCCCGGCACTGCACGTCAGCGGGTCTGCCATGCCATTGGCTAGTGACAAAGGGAGGGACAGACAGATCGACATTTAGAGATTTTCTGTGATTTTGAACGACTGTGGACACTTTTTAATAACCCACACAACACACGAAAGACCACTTCATTTTGACCCATCATGATCACTAAACGCTAATTTTTCAACTACTGTACTTTCAGCAAACACCTCATTTCAACACCAGCATCAGTGACAAGCTGTCCAGCCTGGCACCGTGCCGCTGTCTCTTAACTGCCGAGCATGACTCCAAACCCCTACTTCAGACCGACCCCCTGCAGAACTCTGTTGTACATCTAACTACTGTTCCTCAAATCGCCCTCCTGACCGAAGTGATGCCCAAATAAGGGACGGAGGCGAGCCTGCACCCAGCAGAGGAGCGGAGCAGAGATGCGCCGAGGGCGCAGACACAGTCAGGGGTGGAGAGGGTGCGCTGGGCGGCTGGGGGGTGGAGGGGTGGGGGTAATAGATGGCCATTTAGGGTAGCCCAGGGCCGGAGCTTTCCATAGGAACACTGCAGACTGACAGAGGCCATAATGGACGTTTGGTTTCTTGTAATGTGATTTTATAAATGTGACATTAACCTGTTCCCTTTCTCTGATGTGCGTTGTGTGTGTGTGTGTATGTGTGCGCGTGCGTATATATGTGTGTGTGTGTGTGTGGATGCGCGTGCTGTCAGCTCAGTGAGGATGGGGCATTTTTCTGCCCCCCACCTTTTCCTGACACTTGGACATCACTTTCCTGTCCCCTCCAGACACCATTACCAATACCCCCACCCCTCCATCTTGCCCCTCGGCCATATTGCTCCCTTCTTTTCTCCCACACTCGCACACACACACACACACACACGCACGCACGCACACACGCACACACACAGTCACTCTCTCTCTCTCACACACACACACACACACACACACACACACACACACACACACATACACACACACACACACACACACACACACACACTCTCACACACACACTCTCACACACACACTCTCACACACACACTCACTCTCTCACACACACACACACACACACGCACACACACACTCCTAGCATGTCCATGGGTCTGGCAGACTCCTCCATTGTCTTGGCATCAAAAGCTCATTGTAGTGTGGTAAACTGCATTCATCTCCATGGGCCTGGGGTGCGTGTCTGTGTGTGTGCGTGAATGAGGGGGGGTAGGGTGTGGGGGACGTGGGGGCTCTGGGAACGATGTCTGCCGCACTGCTAGCAAACTCACAAATATTCTAATGGCATCCACGGCCATTAGCCAGTGTACAACATCAGGCCTAATTTGGTCATTACCTTTGGGGAGCGGGAGCGGGAGCGGTGGCGGTCTTTAAGGACTGGGAGATGGGCACAGCGGGAGGCAAGGGGATGCTAAAGTGCCCAGCTCTGCTGCGACGTGACTAGCTCTGGGCGCTAAAGCTTGGTGCGTGGGCTAACGCCAGCCAGTGGGACACACACACACACATACACACACTTCAGACATACACACTACACTCTATGAAAGTATTCTTTTTGTCTGCACACACGCACACACACACACACACACACACACACAAAATCAGAGTCCATCTAAGAATACATCTTTGAACAACTTGGTGGGGAACATCGAGTGGCAAACAGTAAGCTATCCTACTATAGATGTATAACACACAAATGGGATATTCTGAAAATGACACTACAGTGATGAGGCTACTGCATCTGATGGAGGGATAAAATAGCAAGGGAAGGATCAAATTTGAAAACATTTTCTTCAAACGAGGGAGGGACCACAATGACTTATTTTGTTATTGTTATCATTATCGTATTAAAATACTGTGATGTCATTGAGGTGACAATAATTGCCATTTCATTGTTTCTTATCACTACACCATCGTTACCTGTTTGATTACCATGATTATTACAAAGAATGGTTACTACGGGTCCTCCTACTGCTTCTACCACTAATACCGAGGGCATAATTGAAATTCCGTGCTCATCATTGAAATTCATGACTCCTAAACGCCGCTAAACGCTTCTGCCGTTTTTTGAGTGGCACGGCGCAGCCCACAGCTGCCACACACATCGTCGCGGCGGCGGCAGGAGCGTCTGTTTCAATTTGCTCGCCTCCTCTCCCAACAGCCCCCCCGGGACCAATCATTAGCTGGCGGAGACAGCTGGGGGCAGAGGGGGCTCCTCCTGAGCAGCTTCCACACCGCCAACCCCCGTCACCACCACCACCACCTTCCCACCACCCTCCTCCTCCTCCTCCTCCTCCTCCTCCTCCTCCTCCTCCCTCCGTATGGTGAGGCAGGGCCAGGGCCAGGCGGAAACCTGTTCCCTGACAGCAGAGCCATTGTAGGGGCCTCTGGCGGAGGTTAAAGGGGCCATGCTGCCCCTGCCCCGAAAAAACGCCCGCGGAGCCCCAAGCTCATAAAGCATCCTAATGGCCCCGCTGCTCAGATTAGCGCGTCGAGTCGGAGAGGAGAGGACAAGCTAACCGTCGCCACTCCCTCCCTCCCGCCAGCCACCCATACTTTGCATCAGGCCAGACAGTGGATTTGGTGAGCGAGGGGGACCTAAAAACAAGAGTAACTAGTGAAAACGTAAAGTAAATTAAAGTAAGCTAAACTAAAAAAATCAGGAAAAATTTGCAACATAAACCTCTGATAGTTTGGTAGCCCAGTGAACACCATCTACATGTATGAGCTATAAGGCTACACAAGGTGAGGTGTGAAGTACACTTTTTGAAATAAGTAAAAAAAAAATAAGTAATGGTGAATATTAACCCACATGTACCTATATACGTGTAACTTTCAATCTGCCTGCACTTCAAGAAAAAGACCATCCTCCAGTCTGGGTGAGCCTGCCACGAGTGTGGAGTGGCTACTCAGCCCTGACCCCGTGTTGAGTACGGCAGGGCTGCAACCATCTCCTTGTCCCTTAACACGAGACTAGTTATCTCTCATTCAGCCACTTCCCCAGAAGGCCTTAATTACTCATCCTGGTGTGTCCACAGTGTGGAGGAAGTGGCGGCGGGCAGCTCGCCCGGGGCTGGACTGAAGGGCCCGTCGCCGCGTCACCATCAGCGGGCTGCTACGAGATTAGCGGCACTAGAGGCGGCGAGGGGCGTGATAAGCACATGCACAGGAGCAGAGTCGCGCCTCTACGGCGCAGCAAGGCGCGGAGGGGGGAGAAAAAAACGCTATCCAGCTAACCTGTGATTACCTCACATTATAACCTCCGCGGGAGCAGACACTTTAAAACCCGCTTCATGATGAAGACCGATAAGAGAGGGAGGGAGAGGGAGAGAGAGAGAGAGAGAGGGGGGGGGGGGGTGGTGGTGGTGGTGAGCATGGGGGGGAGGGGGGGGCATGAGCGAAAGCCAACTCATTTCTGGGTTCGCTTCACTTTTTCATCGCCACAAAGGGTCAGAGTAAGAGAAAGAGAAAGAGGAAGAGGCAGGGGGTGGCGGAAATGGAAGAAAGAGAGCGAGAGAGAGAGTGAGAGAGAGAGAGAGAGAGAGAGAGAAGGGGGGGGGAGATCCATTTCATTTCAGTGTAATTCAAGAGGCAGCGGGTGCAGCGATCAGTGATTCTGACGGAGCCCCCTTGACACAGCGAGCCGGGCCCCGATCCTTAATCAAAGGCAACGGCTGCAATTAATGGCGAGAGGGGAGAAGAAAAAAAACGAGCCCTGAAACAATCACCACCTCCTCCTTATTATCGCCAATTAGAGTGCACTAATCAAGGCCAGGAGCGCGCGCGGCTGCTCTCTCCAAACCAAATGTCAAACTTCATTACGGCCAAGCGAGCAAATCAAACTCCCTCTCGCACACACGCACTCTCGCCAGGCGCGGCAGGAGGAGGGCTCCACACAGGCGTGTGCTGCCCTACACACGTGCGTGCGTACACACACACACACACACACACACACACACACACACACACACACCAAAATGCAAATATACAATCTACCACAAATACATATACACACACACCAAAATGCAAATGTATCACACACACACACACACACACACACACACACACACACACACACACCACTGCAAATGCTAACATGCCCCCCCCCCCCCCACACACCATTGCACATACTAACATACCCCATACACATGCATACTGTGCATACTGTATGTGCTCCAAAGACTCACAAAAAAAGTCTGGATTTAGTTGCGTCTTAACTCGTCACTTAAGAGAAAGTTCGAGGTCACACACCAGCACTCAGCTTTCCAAAGACAGTGGAAAGCAGACAAGGCCTTAGGAGGCAGTCAGCAAGCCTTTAATTCAGCACACTGTTTGGGCTCGGATGAAGGGGTGTCTTCTGATGACAACAGGGGACTCAGATTTAATCAGAACCCGTGTTCAATATTCACGAGACGTCGCTGTCGCAGCTCCAGCTATTTCACCGATGCCTTACAAATGAGGACAGTCCTTAAGTAACATGGAAATGGTTCTGAAGCGTTTTACTTCTGACAGCCCCATCAATCTAGCTTGCTTTGTCTTTTGGCGCATTTAAGAGACACACTTTATGTTAACCTGCAACCTTCACCAAGGATAATGTGGTGGCTGGGGCTTGGCTGAAGGCTATTCAAATGCCAAAACACGCCTCAGCTTAATCTGGGAGACCTCACTATATGGTTAACAGAATAAAGGGCAGTGTAGGTTGTGTTCATAATGAGCACCGGCTCAATCGCATTTTAAAAACTAGCCGTTGTCTTTTATTATTTTTTTTACTTACTTTAAACCTTTAATGCCTACAGTATACTGTATATTCCTATCTTGTTTTGTTTCATTTCTTTCCCCTCCTTATTACAGAGATTAGTGTATTAATATACATCATCTACGTTCACTGCAGACAGACAAATCCCAGAGAAATTCTCTAAGAAGCGCACAGTGATAAATAAACACACATGGATTATTAGCCAACGATGTTGGCATCAATTACAAACTCCCAATGACATACTCGATCATGTAAACAGCTCTCCTACTCTTAGCTCTGCACTAGGCAGCTCATTGACCTCCGTAAGCTTTCACAACACCTGACAAACATACTACATAAAAAGTAATTAAGAAAACAAATGGAAAAAAGTACGACATTTTATGCTAGGGGTTAATGGACTATATTAATGTGCACCAAACAGAGACTAACATGACATATTAAGAAAAAAAATGTTTGTTGCTTATTATTTCATTCACTGCTTAATGGGCTGAAAATGTCCCATACTGATCATACTCACATTGTAGAGTATTACTGTAAAATAACAGAGCAACCTTGATACAATTCATTTACATTTGATTCTATATGTGCCCAAAACACATGGATTTTATTTACATCTAAATGTATGGGGCTTCAACAAATAGGCATTAATGCATTCATTATGAATAATGCATCAAATATCAAACTGACAAAAAATGTTGCAAAAAGAAGACGGCATTGTTCAGCAGATTATGTTTAGAAATGTTTTGATGGGTTTTCCTATTGCTTGGCAAATAGGAAATTGGGCATTACTTTTATGAACTCTTTCATTAAAAAGCTCCAGATTTCACATTCTTATCACATATGCAGTACATACTTAAACATATATACGTATACACACTTGTGTGTGTGTGTGTGTGTGTGTGTGTGTGTGTGTGTGTGTGTGTGTGTGTGTGTGTGTGTGTGTGTGTGTGTATGTGTGTATATATACAGTATACTGTATATATGTGTGTGTGTATATGTGTGTGCGGCTGCACGCAATTACTTGGACACTGACATGGATAGTAGGACCCCGTCATCTGTTTGACAGAGCTGTCTGTCTCCCTCTCCATCACACACACACACACACACACACACACACACACACACACACACACACACACACACACACACACACACACACACACACACACACACACACACACACACACACACACACACTTCTAAGGGCACTGACAGTGGGAGTAATTCTGCTTTGGGGCGTGGGGACTGATGGGAAGGGGGTAGAGGGCGATGTTGATGGCAGTGGCGGTGGTGGCCTCTGTGAAAATTGATTGTTCGACACATCCAAATGAGGGGGAGGTGTGTGTGTGTGTGTGTGTGTGTGTGTGTGTGTGTGTGTGTGTGTGTGTGTGTGTGGAGTCGTCTGCAACACCACAGGGCTGAATGCAGGGGGCCTCCAGCGACGCTCGGAAAATAACCCGAAAAAAAAGAGAGGAAAAGAGCGCGAGTGGAGGAGAGACTCTTTAAACTAGCAGGGCCCTTGGGACCATAATATAGAGGGCTAGAGAGTGGGGGATCGAGAGAGAGGGGGAGAGGGGAGAGAGAGAGAGAGAGAGAGTGAGAGAGAGAGAGAGAGAGAGAGAGAGAGAGAGAGAGAGAGAGAAGAGGGATAAGAGATGGAGAGATGGAGAGAGAGAGAGAGAGAGAGAGAGAGAGAAAGAGAGAGAGAGGGAGGGGGCGCCAACGCTAGACGCTAATGAGAACCACGAGAGTGCAAACATGCATGGAAATGACTGTTATTCTGTTGATGTGCATTTAAGTGCTTTTTTACTGCCAGCCGACAAAGAGAGGGAAATAACCGGTGATGAATGTTGCCCCCGAAAAGCATTCATTTCTCCGATGCGGGAAGGCGGGGGTGGGGGTGTGCTAGCGGGTGGGGGGGTTGGGGGGGGCTGAATTTGCCGTTACGCCCCGTGGATGTATTATTTGACTTCAGTCAAGTGCACCTTCTGACAGGCCAGGGAGGGAGGACGCAGAGACTGGACATGAGAGTGAATGTGTATGTGTGTGTGTGTACTCTGTCCTGCGGCATTCTTTGGGAGTGTTAACGATCATGCTAGGAAACGTTTGGAGTGACCCGAGCCGTTGAAGTACTGTATTAGTGTAATCAGCATGCATCTGCACCACACAACAGCCAGGAGGAGATCCCATCCCATCCCCACGGTGTGGGCGTCACATCCAAATGTGAGAAAGATCAAGAGTATCTCCCCACCCAACTGTCCGGAGTTTTGATAGGGAAGGACCTTTGGTCAAATTCAGTCGAGTATTGATAATCTAAATGCAGCACTTAAGGCAAGGCACATTTATGTGCCTGAAGTTATCAGAAAAGTTCATGGCCAATATATGTAAGTACCTATTTTTAAAATCTTTAAACAATAACAATTCTATAAAAATGCCTGTAAACTTTGAGCTCGGTAAAAGGCATTTCCTGGACACATGTGATAGATGTGTGTGCTGAGCTGAGCTGAGGCGAGTGAACCAGCCCTGTGCTCTGGACCTCAGGGGAGGGGTGGGGTGGGGTGGGTTGGTGTGGGTTGGTGTGTGGTGGGGTAGGGTGGGATGTGGTGTGGGGTGGGGTAGGGTGTGGGGTGTGGGGTAGAGTGGGGTAGAGTGGGGTGGGGTGGGGTGGGGTGGGGTGGGGTATGGGGTGTGGGGGCTGCTGCCTTGGCTCTTACCGGCGCCGCTGCTGGCGCTGGTGTTGATGACGGCCTCGTTCCACTGCTCAGCGCTGGACACGGAGAAGGAGCGCTGGTGCATCCCCTCCTTACTGCCGCCGAAGCCCCCCAGCCCTGCCGCTCCACCGGCACCTCGCTCCGACTGCAGAGAGGTGCTGCTGTTGGAGTGGGGCGCACCTGAGGGAGGGAGGGAGCGAGGGAGAGAGAGAGAGAGAGAGGGAGAGGGAGAGAGAGAGAGAGAGAGAGAGAGAGATTAGAATACAATGTGAATTGATAGCACTGCTTTGAGAGATCATATACTGTACCATGTAAATACTGTATCACTTCAGTTGAGAAGTGCCATCAGCTCTAATCCATTTGCAATACACACACACACGTTATTATCAGATGTCTTTCCACATGCATTTGCACAAATGCATTTTTTTATGAGATTGAAAGAGCATAAAAAAGTTAAAGATGATTGAGGGGAAGTCTGGACATTTTCAGATGCTATATATTTGATTAAGAATACTAAAACTACTGTACTAAAAGAGAAACATACATTAATTCAAATATCTTTTATAATACAACTTTAAAAAAAAGTACACTGAACACACTAAAACACCAGTTAGCAACCAGTTGTGCTTCCTGATTGTGTCCCCTTTATATGATCCCATGCCCAGCTTAGGATAGGCTGGATAGGATCGTTCTACAGTAGTATGAAGCAGAGTACAGCTGTCCTTATGTGTGCATCCACATCCTGTACTGCTACTGCAGCTCTGAGTGTCGCTGTTCCCCTGGCTTCTCTCGCTCACCTCGTCTCCCCTTCAGCCCAGTCTCTCTGTTATCACAGGGCCATCACCTTTTGTTGTGTTCAGCTTCGCCCGCTACATGTGTAAAGTGCCCCTCCCCTCCTCTTTCACTCCTCCTCTAGCATCCCTCCCTCGTTCGCACTCTTCCCCCTCTCCCCCTCTCCCTCCCTCCCTCCCTTCCCCAGTCTCCCCTCCCTCTCGGTGTCTGCCTCTAATTAGCCCTTAATTAACAAGATACACTCTGAACGGTAATTAGCTCGCCTCATCCCTCTGACTGCCGCCATCCATCTCTCTTGGCGGCGGCTGTTGCTCTCTCCCTGCCTCCCAATCAGGCAGCGCCGCGGACGCCCGTCGCCTTTTATTAATTCATGGGCCCGGCTGTGCCGTGTGGGGTCCTCGCTCCTCCTGTTCTTGGGCTGCCTGCCCCCCTGTACCCCCCCCCCCACCCCCCCACCCCCCAACAACATCCGACATACTGACTTCACCAGTCATACAGACTTCATAAGGGTTCGAAACAGTCCCGCGTTTTAAGTGTCACCAACTCTGTGTGAAAGTGTCTGGCGTACAGGATGGTGTCATGCGACAATAAATCAAAGGAGCAGAAAACACATAAACGCCACATCTCTGATGGATGGGCTTCCAATGTCTGACGGGCATGTTCGCTTGGGTTTATTCCCATACAATTCTGTTTAGCGGTTAAACGTTAAACCCCCCCCCCCCCCCCCCCCCCCACACACACACACACACAAAACCAAGAACAGAGAGTTCATGTTTAAAAAAATGTCAAGTGAATATGGAGTACTTTTATCATGAGCAATTAAAATTGAGCAATAAAGCGCTATCCTGCGAGAGGTTTTTAGTCTAGTATAAATTGCTGGAAGAGCAGCAGAAAGACCTGTCTGGTACTGCCGCGCCATGGCTCCCTCCACAAAATCTTCCTCCGGTTTGACTAATAGGCTACAGGGTGTTTTAATTTCTAACAGCCCAACATGCAAAGCGTCTCTCCTCGGGCTGCTTCTTAGTGCATAATTACAGCATTCCTGCTGGATACGCTCTGAGATCTGATGATATTTATCTAAGAAATGATTACATAAAGTCCTTACTACACGCATAGTCTTTACTAGCCACTAAATGAGATGAAAGAATTACATCCTGATATCTTAATTTAAAAAAAGAAAAACACACATACACACATTCCCAACTATAACAACATGATCCTGAAATGACAAACAATACAAGCTGTTGTCGTCCCCTATTATTTTTTTTGTGCTCTTGTAATTACTTGAGATTTTTGTCACGAAAGTTAACAATGGCTAATAACCGTGAGCGGCCCAGTTAGGTAAACCAAGCAGCGCTCTTGTAAGGATAATGTGTCTCAGCCATTAGCGAGAGTAATAAGTGTGGCAAATTCACATGATCATGTCTAATTAGTATCAGTAATTATCTTGTTGGGCCCAGGAATATTAATCTTTCGTTCCCCGTAGGGGCGGGCGCTCAGTCACAGCGAGAGGGGGAGCGAGAGCCGCGGAGCCGTGCTGCGGAGCGCGCGCTAAATTAGCAATTTCAAATCAGTGCAACAGGGGGAGGGGCAGGGGTGAGCTCCAGCAAAACAACACATTAAATATGAAAAGAGGGGGTGAGAGAAAGAGAGAGGGAGAGAGAGAGAGAGAGAGAAGGGGGGATTATGGAGAAAGGTTAGAAGAAGCTTCAGAAACAATGGTACTGATGTTTGTATTGGTAAAAGAACACTTCATGTTTTGGAAATGTTTATAAAGCAGACACCTAGATCCAGCTATCATGGATATTATCTGCTGATGAAATATTGTGAGAAGGAAAATCAAGTGAAATCAAATAAACATGATGCTTGAAAATCAGAATCATGTAAAAATTCAAAATAATAATAAAAAAGGAACCATTTAAACAGCTGTAAATAACTGTAGTTGACCTTGAATCTGTTATGAAAGTCAGTCATTTGATATTTTTCCTCAGTATATGTATATTTCCACAGAAGTGTATGGGAAGTGCTTTTTCCGTTGTACTGGAAACCATACATCTGCATATAGGAATGCATCCCATCACCATCACCATCACCATCACCAAACATCACATATCACTCATCCCACTCCTGTCAACGCCCCATCCAGTGAAGGCGCCAGTAGCACCACTTTTATCATGAAAATGACACTTCTGAAAGCTATTTCACACATGCATGCAACTGTGAAGGCATTCAACATTCAACAATCACAACACCAAGCCAGACAAGCAACAAAAGGCTGCCAGGGGCAAAAAACAAAGAAGCCGTTAATTTTACAGTTCACCACAAAAAAAGACAGTGAATCATGCACTGTCAAGCTCATTTGCTACTTAGAATGCAAAAAAACCTGTCATTTTTTACAATACAAAACTATTAACGGTCCAAAAACTTTCACTTTATAATAATACATTCTAGTTTCCGACAATTGACAAATCAAATAAGGGAATAAAGAATCAGAAAAAAAAAAGATAGCCGTGTACGACAAATAGCAGTGCACGCACGGCAACTTAACTTGTGTTAAGAATTCTGCAATCATCTCTAATTGTCAAATCTGATGCTAATGATTAATGAATTAAACATGTCTCTGCCAATTAGTCCCTCGAGAACAATTCTGCATAAAGGCTCAGATAATGTAATTACAAGGCGGGAATAATCAGCCCCAAGCACGGGGCAGAGTACTGTACAATCCATCCCCTGCCACTTCTATCGATTGGCGGGCCATGCTGAGAGTGACTGGAGCGGCAGGGTTCCCTTGCCTGAGTGGGTTAGGGGCTCTGGCGTCCGTGAGGCACAGTGACTCCACACAGGCTGGCTGAGTGGGTTAGGGGCTCTGGCGTCCGTGAGGCACAGTGACTCCACACAGGCTGGCTGAGTGGGTTAGGGGCTCTGGCGTCCGTGAGGCACAGTGACTACACACAGGCTGCCTGAGTGGGTTAGGGGCTCTGGCGTCCGTGAGGCACAGTGAGTGGGTTAGGGGCTCTGGCGTCCGTGAGGCACAGTGACTCCACACAGGCTGGCTGAGTGGGTTAGGGGCTCTGGCGTCCGTGAGGCACAGTGACTACACACAGGCTGCCTGAGTGGGTTAGGGGCTCTGGCGTCCGTGAGGCACAGTGAGTGGGTTAGGGGCTCTGGCGTCCGTGAGGCACAGTGACTCCACACAGGCTGGCTGAGTGGGTTAGGGGCTCTGGCGTCCGTGAGGCACAGTGACTCCACACAGGCTGCCTGAGTGGGTTAGGGGCTCTGGCGTCCGTGAGGCACAGTGAGTTGGTTAGGGGCTCTGGCGTCCGTGAGGCACAGTGACTCCACACAGGCTGGCTGAGTGGGTTAGGGGCTCTGGCGTCCGTGAGGCACAGTGACTCCACACAGGCTGGCTGACGGGCAGTACAGCGCAGTGCAGTGCAGTGCAGCAGAGTCACAGCACATCACAATGGGGACTTCAGTCCAGTGCAAACGAGGGTGACCTTTATAGCCCATTGAAGCCATAAGGCAACAAGCACTAATTTATCCCCAATGCAATTCGATTGCTAACTTGTATCCAGTTGTGACTCTTTTTTTGCTTCTGGTATGGAGCCTTCTGTGTCCTTTGTGTATTTTTGGTTTCTTGTGTCTTTTGTGAATTTGTTGTGTTATTCATGCATACCTGACTGCAAGACCAGTTTCCCTGAGGGGACAATAAAGTTAACCTTACCCTAACCTAACCTAATCGTGAATCAACTGGTAATTCAATAGGGATGAGTACTAGATCAGCAGCCAGTGTAAGGAAACCTTGTTCATTATTCATTTAAAGAATTTGTTTGTCCACACTTCTTACACATGATACCATATGCTGCTGTGGCACACATTACTTTCTTCCCTCTATATATATTACATGACCAAAAAGTTCATAAATACAGAATTTAAAATAAGCTCAAACAACCAACTGAAATCACTTGTAAAAAGGCTGAAGTGTGATATGGGGGAAAAAACCCTATAAAAGAACTCAGGGACAGACTATCAAAGCACCCACAGAGTAACCAACGTAAATCATTGGACTTCTAATGACACAGGCTTCACAAACTTGAGCTACAGTACATATAAGCACTTCATAAGTTAACATTTCTTGGAATTATATGTACAGCGCATATTTGTGAGAGTATAAATATATATTTATGAGTATAAATGTATATATGCTAGAGTATAAATGTATATATGTGTATGCATATATGTGTGAGAGAGGAGTGCAGTGCTATGATGGGGGAGCTAAGTGGAGGCGATGGATTAGCGAGGACCAGTGTCAGCGTCTCATTCCTCTGGCTGCCACCCCTCGCCTCCCCTCCCGTCTGAAGGTTGATGAGCCGTGCCGAGGCCTGACCCTTCTGTGGAGACGCTGCCATTACATACAAGTGGGGGGATAATGAGGACGGCATGCTAATGTGGCTGGGGCTGGGGCTGGGGCCGCGGACAGACATGCTCAATCTGGTGGCGCCCCCTTACTTGCTCCCTCACAAGACTACAGGGTCCAGCTCTCCTACACTTCCACACACACGCACAAACACACACACACACACACACACACACACACACACACACACACACACACACACACACACGCTAACATGTGCCACTTCCACACTTCCACACTCACAACTGTTTCTTTCTCTCTCCTGCACTCTGTCATACACACACACGGTATGACACACAAACAACCCTGACCCATGATCTGAAATTGATCCTATGTACCATACCTTGTGGGTGTCTCTGTATGTATGTGTGTGTGAGTGTGTGTGTGTGTGTGTGTGTCTCTCTCTCTCTCTCTCTGAATCCAACAATAGTGCAAAGTGACATGAGTAGTAGTTCTTTTTTTTAAACTTCCAGCCACCCAATCATTCTCAATGCAACTAATGAAGTATTACTGGTCCATCAACTGTAAAAAAAAGGCAGGATATCACCCCACAATAGAACACTAGGAAAAACACAAAGTAATATACCCAATACTCAAACTTCTACTCCATACTAGAGAGAAATCACCCGTCTCTAACACCCCCAAACACACACACACACACCCACACACACACAGACACACACACACACATCTCCAGCAAGGCGTCTCGGTGAGGTCTCCCCCATCCCGTGCGGACGGCTCTGATTAAAAGTGATGGGGAGGGCCATTAATGCAGGGGCATTATGGATCTGTCGCCGAGTGACACAACTGGATGCGCGGCTGCCGAATGATCATATTTAAAACGGTTCCACTGAGTACTTAGCAGAGGGATTACATCAAGGCTGGTGTAGACAGACTCTTTTACTCACAGACACATGCACTCATTCATTTGCCTCCTTCTCTTGCCTCCCTTCCTTCATCCCTTCTCCCGCTCCCTCCCCACTCTTTTTTCTGTCTCTACCAGCAATCATAATGGTCTTTAGGAAGAGGGAGAGTGTGTTGTGGGGGTGATGTGGGGGGGGGGGGGTGAGTGGAGGGTTGGGGGGGGGGGGGGGAGTGGATGAATTACTGGCATAGGGAAAAGACAGAGCTCGGCGACGGCCGCTGTGAATGAAAAATTACCCCTTTGTTCGCTCTCATCAATTGCATGCCTAATGAAATCAAAATCAGATTGCATAATCAAGTGCGGGCCCTCCACTCGCCGGGCACCCGCTGTGATTCGAAACCTTTTCTCTCTGGAGTGGAAATTAACACAATTTTCCCCTGGCGAGGCTCTCTGATATGGTGAAGAGAGGCCTTGGGGGGGTGGGGGGGTGGGGGGGTGGGGGCTAGAGGGTTGTTGTTGGCAGAGGGGATGGGGGCTTGGGGGGTTGGGGGCCTGAGTATTGTTCATACAAAAGGTCCACTTCTGATTGGTCTCCACTTGCCAATCAATAGCCCATATTGCAGAAAGGGCCACGGAACCTAAAACAGCTGATCAACAGGGCTAAGCAGAAACTTTGGCTGAGAGAACATTATGGCGAATTACAGCGTATTTAAAAAAAGGTTACCGTATCTAGATATGAGCCTTTACGCCAATTTATCCAAGAGGCTGTGCAAATGACCTAGCCTGGAATAATCTAAACTCATTCACAAAGTGAACAGAATGTGGTGACTCTTGATTGGGATACGTTTCCAACACTTGCATTGCAACGGACACTTTGAAATCATTGGTCCAGCCTTACCGATCACATTGATCAGAGGTTCTCAACATTGCTTCCTACTTCGCCTTAACTTTACAAACTGATCAAGCATCAACAGTCAGGAAACAATGTATGTGAACAACAATGTTTTCCAACCGTATTTTTTGACGTCTGCAGATGTTGCTGCTTCTGTTTGGCACAATAAGTTGCCTTTTCTTTGAATTTCCTCCAAGACTAACTATTAGCAAAGACTGGGCAGGGTAGAGGAATAAAAATGTCTCTGTTAAGCAGGGGTGGCCCTCCTCCTCTCCCAACTGCTCTCCACGCCGGTCGGCAGCCTCTCCTCCTTGTGAAGGTTAATGATTTGTCAGTGCCAGCGCAACTTCCAACCCCTACTCCCCTCGGCAGCAAAGCCGCCCCTAACTTTAACCCCCATCTCACGACTTCCCTTTCTTTTTGACTAATTAACCCCTTCATACCTGGAGACCTGGCTGGCTTGGATGATGCCCAAAACAGTTTCCCCAACCCCCAAACCACCCCCCCCCCCACACACACACACACGCCTCTTCCGATGAACTATAAGTCACTGTGGTGGTGCCTGCTCTGCTTTCTATTCTATAGACACTGCCAATGCCTGCAGGGTCCCACTGGACAGGGATTGCTGATTTGTATTAATTACTGTTAATTACTCTTAATCCTCCCCCCTAAATCCAATTAGTTGCTTCCCCTTGCCTAAGCCCCTAGTGTAACTACTGTGACATAGATACAGGCCACCGATTTCGGTTTCCAGATGAAGGCAGGACCAGGTTGAAGCTCAATCACTTACGTTATGCTCACTCTACATATCTTAGCAACATGTTAGAAATGTAATAAATAAAACATAAAAATATTACAAATAATATGATAAAAAAGAACATATTTTTGCTCATATTGCCTCCCTACTCACAGAATGTGTAGGCCATGATATTTAGTTCCAGTGGTGTATGTCCCAGACATGCCAATCAGTGGTGTGTTATGATTTTTTTTATTCCTTAACTTAACTTTCTTTGTTCTATTATTTCTTTCTGTTTGGCATTTCAAAGCCTCCCAAAAACCAAAAAAGTATCTGCACGGCAAGTTGTTGTCCAGAAGCTGCTTCATGGTTGTTAAGGACCTACCAGAGGTGCCGACGCCCAGCTGCAGGGTGCTGCGGTCCTTGGGCAGGCCGTTGGTCTTGGGGCTGGCGGTGGGGGCGACCGTGGCCACAGCGCGCGGAGGCCTCTTCCCTGGCACCTTCACTGTGGTCCTCAACAGGTCGATCTCCTTCCCATGCACATTCTGCATGTAGTCCTGGAACAAACCAAAAAAATGGCAACACAATCAATTGAGTTGGTAATTTCCAGAGAGACACCAAGGCCACAGCCTAGAAATGCCTGCAAAGGCTATAACTTATCAAGTAAGTAAAAGCTAAATTATTCTCTGTTACTAGATTATTAAGATATTACCAGAGTATTTCAGTGAATGAGAATATAATTGGCAAACGCACCCTGACGTCATTCAGTGTACACCCACTCAAACAGCTCAAAGTACCCAAAATGGCCTCACACAGCCCTTCACCTAAGCCCTCAGGGCCAGCCGAGGCGGGGACTGGCACTAATGTCGACACTCGAGGCTGCAACTGGAACCTAAATCTGGCCATTCCGATGTGGACCAGAGTCCGAAGCGAGAGAGTGGATGGCGAAAATTGGCAGGCTCAGCAGAAAAAAAAGGCAGGAGGGAGATCTCGGTTCTCTGAAATCTCATGCCAAAACCTCTGCCTTCTTTTTTTTTATTACATGCCATAAAGCACTAATTTCTTCACAAGCCTCGCTAATTACCCAGTGAGCGCTCTCATTTCACTTTATTGCCGGAATTAACAGCCAGTTCCAAGCGCAGAAAGCTATTAAGATGTGTGATTAAGCCACATTCAATTAGTTTCAACAAACAATTTAATTGATGTAGCAGAATTAACAGAAGGTGATTGTGTGGATGGCTTGGCTGACTGCGATGCAAAATTAAAAGGGTCTCTCTCTCTCTCTCTCTCTCCCTCTCTCTCTCTCTCTCTCTCTCTCTCTCTCTCTCTCTCTCTCCCTGGCCCTCGTTTACTCTGTATCGCTCTGTCTCAGGGGAGATGCAGGTACACAGCCGTTGACAGGCGCTCCACTCCGCCTCAGTGGTCTCAGCCTATCAGGCTGCTCTGCCCGTGGTCCAGGGGTGTCCGCCGTTAACCCACCCCACGTCTATCCGTCAGTATCAACACGCCTCGCTGTTTACATGAGCACTCTCACTGCTCCTCCTTGGCAACAGCAGGGCTGGAATGCCCATGGGTTACACTGTAGTTCCCCTCAGCACCAGGCTGGCTGTTCACACTGCTGTATTAAGACTGCTCATTGGACAGACCGGACAGTGCTGGGGGAAGCCTCAAACCAAAACGCACTTCCAAAAGGCCAGCTCCACTTATGAAGTCCATTCAGATAGAGAGGAGCCAATCTGGCTCTTACAAGGCGGATCCTACACGTTTACTGCCATGACGTAAGAATATGTGACGCTATACATCAAGCTGCCTGTCCTGGTGGGAGACGTAGACGTGAACCATTCATTAAACTCTGACGGTAACTAATCTGGGAATTGGGTGTGATGGGAAAAGAGCTGGTGATTGAGGGAGGGAACTCCTCGAGTATCGGGACAGAGAGAGACAAAACCACCAGGGAGATAGAGGGCCTTTTGAGTGTGGGTGTGAGTGTGTGTTTACCATGATCATAACACACACTCATACATATACACACTATGCACTCAGCCTTTCTGTCAAAGAGAGAGAGAGAGAGAGGGTCTATGAGAGAGTGAACAGTGACCGCTGGTGAGAGAGAGAGGGGGAGAGAGAGGGAGCGAGAGAGAGAGAGAGAGAGAGAGAGCGTGTGAAGGCAGGAGTGAGTTGGAGTCCTGGGAGTATTTAAGGGGTATTAGCGGCTCGGTGGGGTTCTGGCAGAGACGGATGCCCAGTGGCCGCCAGGCTGGGGCTCCACGCAGCGAGCAGTTTGGAGGGGACGCGTCCGAGGGGGGGGTGGGGGTTGGGTGGGCAGGCGAGGCGAGATGGCCGCCGTGGTGACTGGGTGAAAAGGCCCCGCAGAGCCCCTCGTCGTCATTAACGTGGGCCACAGCGGGTCGCCACGGCAACTCCGAGGCAGCCTCCAGCAACGACCACTCACATATCTCTGTCTGAAGCAGCTCTCTCAGCACCGACATAAGTCAGCACTCCTCTGCTCTTAAGCACTAATGGACTATACAGTCAAAAGCAGATTGGGCTTTAAAGTGCCAATGTGTGATTGTAGTCAAGTAAAATAAAAAAAACAGTTTATTAAAAAGCCTTTTTAACATCATAGACCCTGCATGGTGTAGTTGATCACAGAAAAGAGCAGCAAGTCTGTTTTTAAACCAAGAAACAGACGTTCAGCTCATTCATGTGTAGTCAAACACAGACAAGTCATTCTTATGATACATTCATATAATTCATACTCATATATCGAGGACTTACATGTAAACTGGGGTGATAGGTTAGGAGGCCGTTATCACACAGGGTCACGTATTTCTTCTTCCATTCTTTATTCAGGGATTTCCCACTCCTCTTTAAAAGGATTCCCTGGAGAGAGAACGAGACAATGCAGAGAGAGAGCTCATCAGCACAGACGATCATTGCAAAAAAATAAATAACATCACCAAGGGCGGTTATGGTTATATTGCATTTAGCGGACACTTTTGTCCAAAGCGACTTGCAGAAACACACAAAGACAATCAGCTAGGGTGCAGGTCTATCACCAGCTTTCTTTTATTCACACTCAGAAACTGAAATCCCAGCTTTGAATCATAGATTAATGAAGACGGACACTTATATGGAAGACACCATGTCCATTTTCCTGTAGTTTTTTTCACACAGATATATCAAAAAGTTACAAGTGCTGCCTGTAACTTCTCTGATGAGTGCTTTGATGTCTGTATGCACTATGCCTGAATATACAGAAGAAACATTAAAATTTTAAAAACCTGACAAAACTTTAGGCTGCCGTCAGTTTGCATTGTTATTGCCATCCCTACCACTAACACCACCTGTGGCAGAATCAACCCCCATTTCAATGGCCTCCAGTCACCCTGCAGCCAGGCCTGAGGAGGCAGGGGCAGAGGCAGAGGTAGCCTCCCTGGAAGCAAACAGCACCAGGCTGTGGAGGCGAACTTTGGGAGACCTCGGATTAGGGATGTGTGTGATCTGCGCTTTTCAAAGCCCTGCTGGGCTCCAAAAGCCCTCTGTTCCCCCACCTCTCATCTCCCTGCCGCTTGCTGTTTAAGGCCCCCAGGAACTGTGCCGAGTTGTCCTCTTATCTGCCTGTTAAAGTGCGGCGCAAACAATGTAGGGCCCTCGGCTGAAAGCGGCCAAACACAGCAGCTTTGGTAACGGGAGGAAGTCAGGCTGGGGGGGGGGCTTCATTAGGGGATTAGGGAGGGTGGGATTGGGGAGGAGGGGGTATAGGATTGTGCTTTTCTTGCCACTTAGGTGTGTGTATGTGATGAGGGGGCACAGGGGGTGGGGGGGGGGCTCAAATATTTTCATTGCCGGGCCCATCCTGCAGGGCCTCTAATCCGTATTAACACATCAGGAGCTGACCCACGCTGACCCCGGCATCAGGCTGCTGGGCCGACAATCAGCCTAATCCGCTCCTTCTTGATCTCGGCTTCAGAACCCCCCATGCCAAAAGCCCGCGACTGCAGAGTAAAGGCCAATTATAACATCTGTAACTGAGCCGCTTGCTGGATTGTCTGGATGTGCTCCGTCAGGAGAAGGTGTGCTTTTTGACTTCAGAGTCAACTATCTCGCTGCTGTTTCTGGACAGACAAACACATGGAGGTCCAACAGCGGCAGAATAAAAAATTCCAGCAACTATTTGCTATACAGACGCCGCAACTCAATGTGCTTGTTGGTCATCTGAGATGATTAGATTAACCAAGACATTGCCAAACATCTGATTTTATGGGACTGTGTTGGCTACTGACACCTCATAACTGCAATGTGATTAGTAATGAAAACAGACTTTGCATGGCCTATATGACACAAGTGGAACATGTATGCTGTGAGTAAAGGTTTAGCAGTATTTGTACTAGGCATTAATAATTCGGCTTAAACCAGCTCTTATACCCAGAAATATCCATAGAACTGCTCCCTTGGCATGAAGGGGGAATCATAATTAGCAAAGGCCTCAGAATAAACAATCGATATATGATTGCCAGTCATTGAACCATTCTTTTGAGATAATCCAGCAATCACACATGGCACATGTTCCCTCATATGCCCAGATAATGGTCACATGTATCCAGTAGGAGCTACAGGAAGCTGTCAGGCTCATTACAGAGCTTTATGCAGGGCATTAGCCTGCTAAGCCTCCAACGTAACCAAGAAAATGACCATCCAGCGCGACAATCCCTTTCGAATCAAGCGACGTTAATGGCCTATTCACTCCTGATTTGTTTAAATGGGAGTCGTGTTCCTGCTCTGACTCTATTGACGTAATGGCGGTATTGAGAAATGGCCTGTCGCGTCGAGCTTCTTCACAGTGATGATCACATGTTTCACAAGCAAATCTCTCACATGCCTTGTGTCCTGTATCGAATGAGGCGCAAATCTATGTATGTAATCAGCGAGCACGTACCCCCCCCCCCCCCCCCCCCCTTCATCAGCCCATTGTACAGCAGAAGAAGGAGAATAAATCAATGTTACAAACACAAAATTAATATGTACACCATCAGTCACAGCAGTGATGAGATGACTGTGGTTCTCTGGTCTCGGGCAGTTTCAATTATGCTCAGCAGATGCAACCGCATCCAACTTGTATTCTGACTCTTTAGTGTGTGTGCCATTTGGCTTTATTCTGGTTTCTGGCTTGAACTCCAGATGGCACTTTACTTGGATTGTCTCCTTCATACCATCAATAGTGCTTCAGATTGTCGACATTAACTGTCTGAAATCTGTAAAAAATCTGTTGACACTTTAACTACCATTTATGGTGATGGTTAAGGGTTGGGTTGGTAAAGGTGCTGTTCAACAACAATTTTACATGATTATCTCATGTGGGTAGACTGTCCAGGTACAGAGTTACCAAATTCAGTTGTGGTGCTACATGAGAGGATTTGGGCACAAGAACAGGCAACCTCATTGATGTTCCTTTTCAGAGAGTTCCAGAGAGTTCATGCTGTGTCAGTAGTCTGACTGTGGAGCCAGGTCCCAGGTCTTGAACAAACACCCATAAAGCCCTGGAACTCTGACACTCTGCTCAATGTGAACACACACACACACACACACACACACACACACACACACACACACACACACACACACACACACACACACACACACACACACACACACAGATGGAGATTGCCCTCTTCTACCCTAGTCCTGCTTGCCACTGCCTAGCTCTGTGACACTCCAGAAAGAGAAACTAAATAAAGCTGCATCCTGCCACGGTGGCTAAGTGATGGCCTACCCCATTGTGAGAGACAGAGGAGTGGGGAGGAGCCCAGAGGATGGTGGGGGTGGGGGGGGTGTATGGTTTTCGGAGGGCTCACAACAAAAGCTCAGTGTGGACAGTCCTCTAGTACCCAAGTGCATTGTTGTCCTTATTTACCATTTTTACAGAGGGGCCGGGGAGGGAGCGGGAGGAGGGGTCCGAGGGGCAGTAGGGTGGTGGGCGAGAGTGTGTAATTACCCCAGTAGGGGGCAATTATGCTCACACTGCCACTTTGATCCTCCTGATTGTGCATTTGACTGGCCAGGCAATCGGCTACTTTCCAGACCCGCCGCAGCCCCGACCCTCTGCTCAGCAAACACTACCCCCCGACAAAACAAAACTCAATGATACCTCAATCAACCACACTGCAATGCAAAAAGCTTTCAGTAGCAAACCACTGAAGTGACCCACACATAGAGCAGTTTAGGCTAATTGATAGGTGATGGTGATAGGTGGTGTTTAAACTGTTTGTAGGTCTTCTGGGAAAAAAGACTATTCAAAACAAATAATCCGGTGTCACCTAATTATCTTGATTTTAGACTTTAACAGACAGAACGTGTGTAAGCTAATGAAAGAAAATGTGAGTAAGAACACACATTTAAATTGCTACTGATCTGTAATTAATTATTTTTAAGACATGTCTGTAGGGGAATTACACTCCCAGTCTTCAATGTTATCAAAAGCAACGTGCAGGCCAACACAAATCACCTTACACACCAAGCCACTATTCATGTTAATGTTATAAGAGTGTGATGGCCTGATACAGACATATCCACTCACATACTCGTTGGATAATAGCATATTCACTTTACTTCTTTCAGTTACACTTGAACTTTCTCTCAAATTAATAAAAAACAAAACAGCATTATATACAATCAATAATAATAATAATAATAATAATAATAACACAAAGTGCAATGGCTGATAATGGCATAGATAATAAGCACACACATTCAGCGGGGGGGGGGGGGGGGGGGGGGGGGGGCATTTGGTACAACGGCTATTTGGAAATGGCTCCTTCCGCTTACACTACCACCACTACATCTGTAATCCGTACACTCCAAATCAACTTCCTGTCACTTAAACATTGGCACTTGTGAAAAGACTGGATTTTTTTTTTTTTTTTTAAGAAAACGAAGCCACATTATTATCCCCTTATACAAGCTACAAAATTAAACCACAAAAGATCATTTTAGGCTCATTTTAAGTGATTTAAGTGTACTATTTAAATATAATGTGCCTTGAGACAAATGCCGGCTACAAAAACTCACGAAGAATTAACAAGACGAAAGAGGAAGACATTCAATAATATTTACAATGTAATTATATTAATGTTGTTGGTTTAAAAATACATAAAAAATGCATTATCAATTTTGTTGCACTCTGTTTGATGAAATTTAGCAAGCCTGTGCAATGGGATCTCCTAAAATACGCTCAAATAAAAAGGAAAAACTGTGATAAATGTTTACTGAACAAAGATACTTTCTAAAAAATACTCTAAAAATACTTTGATTTCATGACAATGAATTACTCTGACTATACTGTATCTACCCATTTTAATCTAACACAATCTATGATTGTGTTCAACAATGTGTGATTACTACAATAACTGATCAAGGAAATTAGTTCAATAAATCAATAATTATCAAATACTGCCATCTAGGGGTTATTGCCAGTACTGAATGGACACCTCAGTGTACACACTTTGGAAAATGACCACAATTTATCTCATCATCACAGATTAATGCACCAGATATGTGCTGTAACATACCATGACAATCTTGCATTTGGAAGTAAGAGAGAACAGGGCATATTGTCAGCATTTGTAGCTTTTCTCTCAATGACTGTGAATGATACAACATCAAAATGTAATACCGAGTTTGAGCACATATTTCATATTCGTTGTGCTGACATATAATATTTTGGCGTTCTCAACATTACCTTGAGAATGTGCTACTGTGAAAACTTGCCCGTAACTGCGTAAAGGTCATATTGGATTATTTAGCAAATATGAACACGCCATTCATTGTGTACATACTGTACCTTTATTTGATCTTTTATCCAAAATGAAATTCAACACTGTAATTGAACATAAAAAGTGATCAATCACCTTTAAGAAACAACATGCCAAGTAAAGCCCCACAGTAAAATGACTGCATCTACATCTAGGAGGAAGAGGTTTGGTCTGCCAGAATCACTCAAAGTAATAATTCTAGTAAAATATAAATCCCCTCCAGCCTCTCCTGAGGCAGTCTACATAGTACGGGCCTTTTGTTGTATCTAACATACTGAACCCCAGAGGCCATTGGTGGGCTGTTTGAAATCTAGTTCAACACAGACCAGGCCGACGCACTACTAGTTTAATCTGATCAGAATCGTTTGCTTGGTCCAGGTAATGGAATGCTAAACACATTGTTTGTCGTCCTCTTTTTTCCCCCACACGTAAGACATAAGACGTGCTCTTCCCTGTCTGTACTGGCTACTTCTCTTCTTAGCCCACATAGAAAGATTTTCAAATGCTGAACCATGTTGCAATAAACCAAATGAAATTACCTATGACCTAGCAGTTAGGAGAAAACCTGAAAGGGTTTTAAATGGTTGACACATGTGACTTGTCCCCTGCCTGGTGACTGGTCACAACTCACTTCAATTACCCGTAATTAAGGCCAAGTCAAAATGCTAGTTCAAGTAAGGACTTCTCTAACACCTCTAATAATAAAGAAGTTCATGTAAATACTCAAAAATATTGTCTAAAATCTAAAAGATTCTGTCACATGAATATGGTATGCCATGACTTGAATGAGAAAGTTGTGCTAAGGTAAGAGAGATGTCGAGGCATGGGTTTGTCTCAGAAAATGTAGCCAGATAAAACATGGATCAACACTGGCCTCTGGTGTTCAAAAGGAGTACTGCAACATCCCTATGCTTCTCTACATGTTATGGGCTGATACATGCAGTCACTATGTACCTCACACTTTATCCATCCTCTGCACTTTTCCACATCTTCCGTGTGCCAAACACACATTGCAGACATGAAGTGGTATACAACCTGCAGCTACAATATATTTCTGCACTTACAGTATACGTTTATCTTGTGCTCACCTGTGCTGTTGTGTGCTTTTGTGTCAGTATAAATGTTCTGTGTGCTTTGAGCACACTTTTCATCTGGTGCCAGCAGGGGTGGATTAAGGTGGCCAGGGGCCCCTACACTATACAGTCACTGTGGACCCCCCCCCCCCCCCCCCCCCAAAAAAAAAGCACACCCCAAAACACAATATAGGTGCTTTCACACTGGACAGCTGCACTTGCTAATTTGCCCGTCTTTTTTGCGGTTTGGCCCAAGCTTTCATACTGGAGGCGGCTGTGAGGGGTACACTTTTTGCCGCCTCCATGGCAGTGTCAAGCAGTCAATAATGTACCGGCTTTTGAGTGAGATTGGTGGAGATGTCGACACTACATTTTGTTCAACCCACCCGTGCCAGTGCCACCTGATTTCATCTGATTAGATACTGTACATTATAGCTGAGATGACAACATTTACTTGACATGACCAACATTTGAGTACTGTACTGTACTGTACCATGTGACCATTCTTTTAGGAGTTATCATGTTTTGTGGCATAAACTGATGCCCTGAAACAACACATGCATGTGAACATGAGGACATTGGACTTGGGACTTGAGAAAATTACCACATACCAGTGACCTCACTGACATCTTAAATTATGATATCACAAGTCATAAATGATAAGTATGTCTGAATAAACTAGAAATTGCATGCACTAAAAACAATGGCTGTCAGCCACCTTTCCAAAGTTCTAAATGAAAATGACGGGGTCAATGCAGTGCGCTGTTATTTCATGCAGGGAAAAAAATCCACTGTCATTTTGACCAAATTCTACCACACTATACAACTCTTTTAACTACCGTTCAATGGTATTTAGTCAGGTGACATGAATGAGCAGTATGGGACGGTGTACTTACCCTGTGTAATGTAAAGAGATGTGGTAGCACCACTCACCTGTTTGATGGGTATGGCCCTTCCACTGCCTATGCTGTCAGTTTTACTGTCAATGCTCTTTGACTGCTCGCTGGCTTTCCGCGACTGCAAGGAAACAAGACAGTCAGTCGGTCATGAGAGCATTCTACTGACACTCACAGGATGGAGAGGGAGGGAAAAGGAGAGGAGAGGAAAAAGATCAATATGAGTAGTGTGTGTGCGTGCGTGTGTGTGTGTGTGTGTGTGCGTGCGTGCGTGCGTGTGTGTGTGTGTGTGTGTGTATTAGTGGGTATGTATGAATGTGGATGTGTTAGGAAGCCTGATAGGTGCTAAGAGTGGATGCTGTGGTGAGAAGTAAAACTTAAAATGTGTGAAACAACTCATAAAAAAACAAAACGAAATACAAATGAAAAATAAAATAAAAATGAAATAAAATAAAATAAAAATGTTGATCTTGAGAGGCTTAGAAAGGGACACACAGGCCAAACGACAGCACATAAAGCAGCACACTGACGTGCAGCAAGAACAGGGAGCACAGAGAATACACACCAGGACAGACAAGTAGAACGAAACAGAAAGGAAACGTCCCCAACACATACCCAAACAACAACAAACAAACAAACAAACAAACAAACAAATAAATAGACAAGAGTCATGACTCAACCCTGACCCACTGTGGGACTGTCCCACTTCAACTATCTCTACCTCCCTTCAAAATGGCCATTTTGTATAGGTACCCTGACTTTTTAACATCTAGCAACACACTGATACTCATTTGTCAATTTCCATGGAGGGTAAGCATACACGTTAGAGTTAGGAGGAGAACAAACACAAACGTTATTATTAGGGTCATTTTAGAGTATTGCAGGACACCCATGTGACATGTCAAGACATTCCCCTGCAAAGAAATACAGTTAGGAATTCTGGACCTTTCCAAACAGACATGGGAGAAAAGTTAGGGTCAATGGTTCATCAGGAGCATATCAAACAGCTGAGCCAAAAACACAACACATTGGAAAGTGCAGTGCAGGTCCACAGTAGCTGGAAACACAAGGTCACCAAGAAGCTGTCCCAAGAAAGGAAATCCATTAAAGAGAGAAAAACAACAAGCATGTGAAATTGGTTATCACAGACAGAACAGACAAAACCCACAACATCACCCCGCCCCCCCCCTTCCCACAACAGATACAACCAGACACTCAACATCCACCCACCTAACCCACCTCATCTCTCAACAGTCACACCAATCATACAAGACGACTGGATGGGCTCACTCAGAACAGGATGAAATATGGCCACTCACCCATGGATTGAGGTCTGGGCTCAAAAGTAAATTTGCTCTGGTGTATTTTTCAACATTTTATTATTGTTTTTTCTATACAGACACCATACAACTCAAGTCACATGTTCACTTTTGAAATATTCAACAGGCTTAGCCAAACATTGCAGTTCCCACAAAAGAAAGATAGGACAATAAAAGGCGCCATGTATTATATATTTCATATAGGTATATAATATACTTTCTATAGAATACAATTATGTAATTAAAATTCCATACAAGATATACAGCAGTCTATGTCAATTTTTTTAATGATATAAAAGTGAGTCTGAAACAGTTCAGAAATCTTGGACACAGAACCTTTACGGAAATAAACAAAAAATAAATTATTAAAAAATAAAAAGTATGACCAAAACAAATAAAGAAACCACAAAGACACTACATTCTTACAGGTCGGTGCAAACCATGATTGCAAACACCTATCATGGATAATGCCATACCCCTTGCTTTAATTTCAACTTCCCTATCCTATTTTTATGAAGGCCTTCATAAAACGTCCTGACTTGGCTTTTTATCCTTTCAAGTTTGTTTCCTTTTAACCTGCCATAAAATGCCACAAGGCCAAAAAAATCAACCATCGTTTAAAACGAACGCACAAGTCTGACAAAAATTTTGTTTAAATGTTTTTAAAAAGTCTTTAAACAAACATGTCCAGTGTATTACTTATGCAGTAGCCTGGTTACTGATATGGTTGCATGACTGTAAAGCAAAAGTTAGCATGAACTGAGCTTCAATGTTGGTGCAGACACTTGTGACAGAATTGTGTGTCCACATTGATGGTCAGTTCTGGCCAAACACCATGCAAATTCGAAACGTTCGTAAATGATATAAAACGATGCATTAATGCAGCAATAAAACTATAACAATGCACAGACGTAGCATGGTTCAATTTTTTTGGCCTTGCATTTGTAAGTGTTCTTTACATAGGTCACCTTACATTAACTCAGACGCTCAACTTCCCGCCAGAAATTGAGCTGACATCACAGAAAAAGGCAAAAAAAAGAAAGTTGAAGTCAGTTTAAGAAAAAAAGAAAAGAGTAGAAAACAATGAGTGACAGCGAGCAACTTGGCATGTGTTGTCCTAGAGTCCTCGTGCTTGTTTATGGCAAAGGCAGTGTGATGTAATGTCTTATGTTGGGTCTGTCCTTTTCATGGTCAGAATGTTCCCAGGGGTGTAAGGTGTGGTTTAGCACAGTGAGCGAGCAAGGGTAGGGTGGGGGTGCGGGGGGGGGGAGGGTTCGAGGGCAGGGGAGGGTAATAGGGTGCCAGCATGGGGGTTTTGGGGCGGTGGTGGGATTTGGGGGTGGGGGTGCAAGGGTTCGAGTGATAGTCCAGGAGCTTCGAGCTCACACGCTACCTTAAGTGCAACTGAAGGCTTTGCTTCTGCCGATTCTCAACAAAAACAAACAAACATGTACGGTCTTGGTTGACCACTGACGCAAATGCCTTTGCAGTATCTGTTTGGTGTTCCCTACTGTCAGAGGGCGACAAAATGGCTGCCTAGTGAAACCCTCACCAGGGCACATGCACATGGAGGAGGGGTGGGGTCCAATCACACACACACACACACACCCTCCGCCCTCGACTAATGCCTAACTCTGAACTCTTTTTGAGGTGCCACAGGCAGAGGTCCCTGCCTCCTTCCCCAATACCGGTGGCCTCCTCCCAACAGTGGGCTCTTTTACTCAGAAGGGGATGATGGAGAGCCCTTGTTGATGGGAGGCAAGGGGGGAGGACTGACATGGAGTTGAGGAACGAATCTGGGGATATTAACCAAAAACAAGAGAGTTCTACCGAATATTCCTTCTCTTCTACTCACGTTGTACTTGGTATGGACTTAAAAAGACTCCAACACCCCTCCGTATGAAGAGGCAGAGATTCATATCAAAAGAAGAACAAAAGTGATACGAGTGGGTGTTGCCATGGAGGCTGGGTAAAGTGTGACTGGTAAGAGGAACAAATTGAGAACATCTACAGGTACTGGGACTCAAGCAAAAACCAATTATGGCTCTGGAGACAAGGGGAAGAAATAGGCAAGTGGGAGAGCCCAGGGCCATCCGGTATCCTTGGAAGCACTGTTTAGTATTTTCTTTTCCTATCCTGCTCTGACATCTAGTGGCTGTTTTAGACATGGACAGGGCTTGTGAGCAACAGTACACACGAGGATACAAAATGTCCCAAGAGTGTGTAGAGAGACTGAATGGTATCTACCAGGGTAATACTCGCTTACTTGCTCATGTTAGCAATGCATGCTTTGCATGATCCATTTGTTTAGCGAATGCAAAATATGCTTTATGTGCTATGTGTAGGTTGGGGACAAATAATCAGTGATCAAATAAAATAGATCATTTGATCCGCGAGTTGAAAATAAATCACATGGTGCAACAGTTATTGGTCAGCTTTGCATTGTAATTTGGCATGTAATTCCTGCTGCTTTGCTTTATGTCATAAGCTATGTGTGCTAAAACGTTGTGTGGTGTCCAAATTAACTTAGAGAACATTAAGGCCACTCTTACAACAAACTGACTAGTATAAAAAATACCCGGGTATATATATGGTTCACATCATAAGCGGGGCATCAGACAAATGGGGTATTGACATTTCTCACAGAAATACAAGTGAGGAACTGGCATAATGACTGACTGAAGCGTATTGGTACTATTTAATTCTGCATATTACTTTTTTTTCTTCTCAAAATGGCAAAATGTCTACAGTAATTTAAATAAATAAAACTACAACAGAGCAGGTGGGGCTTAGTCTTTTGCTCTTGTGTTAAATGTCCACCACACGGGCGATGCTCGGTTTTATCACAATATTATTTTAATTAAGTTACTTTATTATTCACTCATTCACTCACTCATTCATTTTATTCTTAAATCTTGAAGTGTCGTTTGTGCTCAGATGAGGCCTGAAGGCCCGCCGCCCGCCCCGCCCCGCCCCGCCCCGCCCCAACCCATCCCTCCCACCCATCCCTCCCCAACCCACCTCTCCTCTCCTCCTCTCCTCTTCTCTATCCCTCCCTCCCCCTCTCCTCCCTCCCTGCACCACTGTGCTCGCCCAGCCCTCGGAGGCCCCGGCCGTGTCCTCTCAGAAGGTCATGAGCTGAAACTCCCGCTCGGCCTGCCACTCGGGCACCCACACCGGGTAGGTGGCGTGCTTCTGCGGCTCCATCACTCGCACGGGCACGGGGACGGGCACCGGCATGGGCACCTGGGCGGCCTCGTGCCTCTGGTGGTGGAGGCCGTGGTGGTGGTGGAGGTGGTGGTGGTGGTGTTGGTGGTGGACGGGGCTACTCACCACCTACAGGCAGGGAAGGAGGAGGAGAAGAAAAGGACAGGATAGGACAGGAGGAGAGGAGAGGAGAGGAGAGGAGAGGGGAGGCTAGCACAAGGCAAAGGGACCAGTGGAAAGGAGAGGACAGCAGCGGAGCCGCCTTGGCCGCCGCACAGAGCCACCAGAACAGTACAGGAGGGGGAGGAGCGGGGAGGAAGGGAGATGGGGGGGCATGCAATGCGAGACCTTTCCCATAGCAGACACCGGCTAGCGCCAGGGCAAGGCTCCAGATGCATGGAGAGGAGGAGAGGAGAGAAGGAGAGGAGAGGAGAGGAGAGGAAAGGGGGGGGGGGGTGATGTGCTGGTGGGATAAGGCAGCGCAGGACAGGGGAGTTGGGGGGGGGTCTGTGTGCGGTTGTTGGCGCGAGTAAGGGTGGGCGTTTCAAGAGGGGGTGGGGGGGTGATTGGTGTTCTCACCCGAGCGGGATCAAATGGGAGGGATCAAAGTTTCCCCTTGGCATACCGCTGTCAAATGTGCTTTTAGAAACAAAAAGAAAAAAACAACAAAAACAAAAGAAGCGAAAAAACAAAACAAAAAAAAGATCAACACATAGGACTGAAATTCATGAAGAGCGCAGCCCCTCCGCATCAGGGAGTTCCTTTTTTTATGTTCGTCCCCTTGCCTTTCGCTTGTTCCGTTTAGCTGTGTTCTCCTCACTCCATCAGCTTGCGTGCGTGCGTGCGTGCGTGCGTGCGTGCGTGCGTGCGTGCGTGTGTGTGTGTCTACGGGGGAACCAGATGGGAACGGGGGGGCCGAAGTGCGGAGCTGGACATTTTGAAACTCTTGGAGGAAGAAGGAAAGGAAAGAACAGAAGAGAAGAGGAAGAGAAAGAGGAGGAGGAGGAGGAAGAGGAGGAGGAGGAGACGTAGGAGGAGGAGGAGGAGGAGGAGGGCGGCTTTGGTTAAAGACATAAGAGCTCGGCTGCGGCTCCCCCAGATAGCCGAGGCCGACCGGTGCTGGTTGACGCAGGAGAGCGGCACGGAGTAGGCGAGGCGAGACAAGGCGCGGTGGCAGGGGCGGGCTGGAGCGGAGGAGGAGGGGCGGGGGGTTGGGGGGGTGGGGCATGTGGCGGTCAATCAGTCAGGGCTCGCGGCCCCCCTTCCCCCAGCGCACACCCCTCCCAGCCAAAAAAAACTCTCTCTCTAGGCCAAGCCCCTCTCTCAGTAGTGCGAGTGCGTGTTGCTCTGCATCAGCTGGCGCATACTTACTGTGAAGATGTTGGAGCGGCGCTTGGACTGCTTGCGGATGGGCGTGGGCGTGTTGGAGGCGGCGATGGTCTCGATCCGCATCTCCCGCTGCCCCATGCTGGGCGTGGAGGGCACCGAGGACGAGTAGTCGTTGAAGGCACCCCCACCGTTAGCCGCCTGCACACACGCGCGTACGCGCACACACACACACACACACAGAGGAGAGGAGAGGAGGAGAGAGGGAGAGGTGGAGAGAGATGAGGATGTGGGGGAGAGAGAGAGAGAGCGAGAGCGAGAGAGAGACAAAACAAAAGAGAGAAAGTTGGAGATGGGTTGGATGAAGCAGAAAGCATATGGTGTTTTCAAAATGAAAGCAAGGGAGAATTTACTGTTACTGCAAGATAAACAGCAACACACACAAGGCACAAGATCCGCTCTATGTGCGCATGAGCGAAGCATTACTACAACCTACAGCACAAAACCACTCATGACTGACCATTACTTTACAGAAAATCAAGGCATGCGACATTTACAGTATATCATGTATATAGATTTTCTAAAAAAAACCCCACACAATCCCCTGACCTGCCTAGTGTGTGTATGTGTGTGGGGGGTGAAGGGCGGGGGCTTACCTGATTGATGTGGACAGAAGGGATGGACGCAGCGGGGACAGATGAGTGGCTGGGGGAATTGGGGAGGGACTTGCACGGGCCAATGGAGAGCTGCTGTTTTTTCCTCAGGGCCACCACTTTCTGGGCGACTGCATGTCAGAGAGGAGGAAAGACACCACACGGCTGTTACACAAACATGTACGCACACGTATTTGTACTTGACTCATGCCTCATCTCATGATGATACTGGGCTTATGAAGTTACCAACTGACGCAGAACCCCACCACAGCACAGTGATTTGACACAAGCCAACACCTTAATTCCTAGGTACTGGAATTGCCACAAAGGCAATAGCATGATATGATCACAATACTCGGATGATGAGATCATATCATTGCGGCCCTTCACATTTTACAATATGGCAAGTAGTGTGATTGTATTTGGCAATACATTGCAGGCGATTTATTTTTCTCATATATTATATTACATTTCATATACAGTAGGGAGTCTCTGCTCAGTAAACTGAGCTAAACTCTAACTTCGTTTCCAACGTCCACTGTGGCACAGGAGCAGAAGCGAGGCCATCTAATGGACGTCTGAGACCATGTTATCAGCGTGGGCACATGCACCAAATCGAAATGAATGTCAAAACATCGCAGAAATAAATATTGTAATAGAAGGTACCGCATTGCTAAAATATTGAGCCAGAAACACTATTGCAATAGCGCGGTACCATTTTTTTCTCCCCCACCCTCTACGAATGACATTTCAAAATACTCCCACTCTCGCCACGTCTCTCCGCTGACTTCCCTGCTTGCCATGATACGGCATTCAGCAGAATACGGTACACTGAATATCGCATGAGGCAGAGTAGAGAGCATAGCATGACTCAGCACTCAGAGAGGCTGATTTGCCATGCAGACAGAGAGAGCAGTCGTTAGCCTCCGTAGCCCCGTCACCAGGCTTTGGGTGGGCTGAAGTGACAGCTGAAATATGAGTGACAAAAAAGGAGGAGAAGCCGACAGGGAGAGACAGAGATAGAGAGAGAGAGAGATAAAGAGAGATTGACGGAGACACACAAAGGGCAAGAGGAGGAGGAGCAATGCAGACATTTATGGCAGCAATGAGATGGCAAAAAAAAAGTAGAGGAGACTTGCAAAGACTACTGAGCTCATAGAAGGAGAAGGGCTCGTAGGATGGTCTACTGACAGCCACAGAATAAAGAAAGCTGTGGATAGCGAAAGAGAGAGAGAGAGAGAGAGAGAGAGAGAGAGAGAGAGAGAGAGAGAGACATCGGAAGAGCCAAAAAGGGATAAAGCGAGAAACGAAAAGCAGGCGTTGACGGCCGCTCCTCGGTGGGAAAGCGTGCGCTGGTGTGAGATAGTGAATGAGGCGCCAGCACCTCTGCATTATTTAAATGCTGCCTCAGGATGCAATTACTGCCAATCGGATGGAAACTCCTGATGCCATCACGACACAATGGCACTGAGCAAACCCTCACCACCACCACCCTACCAACACCACCACCCAAGCCGCTCTGAGAAGAGACTAGATGGTGTTTAATAAGAAATGAAAGGGAAGAGGCCTTGGGGTTTTCTAAAGTGACCTTGCATAGGCTTTCTATGTGAACAAGCAAATATGAATTAAATTGGGGCAAGGAGAGTCATATGCTACATCTTTATGTTGCGTAGTGCTCAACGGTCCATTCCAGAGGAGATGGAGTGAATGGAGTTACGTCACAACCGGAGATTCTCATGAAAGCACGGCATGAAATACAATTGCCGAGATGGCCTTCCGTGGCCCAAGGCCGTTTGCGCTCCTCTCACCGTCCTGGAAGACTCGCTCCACGTTGAGGCCGTAAGTGGAGCAGGTCTCGTAGTAGGTGGAGCGCTTCAGGTCGTTGGAGAGCTTCCGGGCGCGAGCATCATCGATGACCCTGGGGTTGGTGGCGCTGATGGCATCTGTAGGAGACGGAATAGCAGCTTACGTGACACTGGCATAGACCATAGGAACAAACAGATATGAGGGAAGCCAAGCCAATTCATGTATAGAGACACATTGGATATTGCGTATTATTTGAATAGAGAAAATACTTATTATATCAAGATGTCGTTATATGAATAGCTTATTCATTACATCTTTGCGAGAAATAATGCAGTCCACACTGTGGAATACCTACATTTTACAATTTGGTACAGTAAATTCCCGCATATAAGCCGCGTTGTGTATAAGCCGCAGGACAGTGTTTTATGCAAGTTAAAAGAAGCAAAACCATATTAATACCATATTAACTGTCCCCGTGTATTAAACTCATAGCTTAAGAAATGTAGCAAAATCAATGTATAAGCTGTGACTAACAGTCTGGAAATTACGGTATCAATGATGGTACCAATTGTCAGCTTTGTTGACATGTTGTCACTTTTAATGCTTGTGGTATTTGGCTTTTGTGATATGCGCGTGTGTTTGCCTGTCTTACCTTGCGTACCCACCAACACCATGGGAACCTCATTTGTATTCCTGTAGCTAGACAGACGCAGGAAGTAGTTGTAGACTGTCTGGAAACTGATCTCGTCCTCAAGGCTGAAGACAAATACCACAGCATCCACCCAGGCAGCAAACTGTCCAACACAGACAGACAGAACATCGCCTGGTCATCACATGGCAAATGCTCTGTGATACTTACACTCAAGTAGAGCCACTTCTGATATAAAACACTGCTTCACGACTGGTGCAAAACTGCTCCACTAAGAATGCAAATAATGACAATAATAATAGGCCAACACAGTTCATAATTTATATTAAAACACAGATATGAAGAACTGCTTCACTCAGAAAACCCACACTTGTCTTTGCTTCCATGTAAATCAATAATCACCAGCAGCCAAATATAAACATGTGAAAATAACAAAGGTATTTCCATTGACCACCAGCGGAGGGCAGTGTAGCTGCAGCAGCAGCACTGTGCTTAACTCCAATGCATTCCTACAGAGGGGATCTGAATGAACAGTGCCATCGATCAAGTGAGTTTATTACACTGCGGTGCCTACTCACTCCTAGAGACATTGGAGCAAACCCACAGGCCTTAACTGATGCTGACAACTCACAGCAGAAGCCTGTCGCAATTTAGGAGTACTAATCTAACTTGTAGCTTTATAACACACACACAGACAGAGAGAGAGAGAGAGAGAGAGAGAGAGAGAGAGAGAGAGAGAGAGAGAGAGAGAGAGAGAGAGACAGAGAGAGGGAGAGAGAGAGAGACAGAGAGAGGGAGAGAGAGAGAGAGAGAGAGACACACACACACAGACACACATCATGTTTGTTGAGTTGTGATGGTGAGAATCTGAGCCCCAGCGTTTTCCCTGAGCCCCCGCGGGGGGAGCTCTGTAATGGAGGCCCTTCATTAAGGAGCCTAATTACCAGGGCCACCAAAGGCACATACAGCTCCCCATTAACTTGCACTGGGACTGCAGGCTAGTGTACAGACAGCCCACATGATGCATGCTGCACTGGTGCAGGTAAATGTGGCACTTTCATTAGACTGCTACTCCCTGTGTAGGAGACCAGCTATACAGATGGCACACACAGGCTCTCCTTCCCACCTTCGGTGTACGCAATGCGCATGCATGCACACACGTACACAAACATGTACACAAAGACTGCAGCATGCCTATCCCCTCTAAACCTTGATAATGACCTTGCTAATGACTAGTTCCAGTATGGCTACACTCATAAGGCTCTTTTCCAAAATCAATTTAATATTTAATTGGGAGAATCTGTGTTGTCTGTTGAACTCTCAGTGAGGTAGTTCAATCGCACTTTGAAAGTGCATGACTGAACTAGAGAGGATCAAAACGAGGAGTCTACCTGTAGCTCTGGAGGTCCTCCTTCATCTCGGATCAGAAGCAGGTAACTTTGTCCATCCACAACGATCTCCTTCTTAAATCGGCCCCCTGAGAGAAGCAGACAGAGAGGGGGATGGGAAGAGCAGGAGAAGGAGGAGAGGAGTAAAAGAGGGGGAATAATGACAAGAGGAGCACAGACGTATTCTCAGTAAGATCTCAAAGTCAAAAGAATCTTTTGAAAATCCATCAAGGCATCAAGGATTAAATGGATAGAAAAGCTACAGAAAGGCATTTTCAAGATGGCAGAGGCGTCAATGCCTCCTCCCAGGAGTGCAAACCAGCTCATTTAATGAATTTAACGATGAACCTTTTCTTCACATCCATCACACACACTCCATCTATTCCAGCCCTTTTCTTCACATCCATCACACTCCATCTATTCCAGCCCTTTTCGCCCAACAAGCCTCTCCTAGCGACCCTAGCAGCAGTTACAGCGCTCAGGCACAAAGCATTCATAACACCATGACAACAGTCGGTAACTGAGGCAACCCCTTCTCTAGCCACCACCGGCCCCTAATGAAGCCCGGGCGGATGGCAGACGCTGTTCAAATTTAGTATCCTTAAGAGGCCATGACTCAAATCACACCACAAAGTCCAAACATGGGCGGGGTGACCTGCGGAGTTACTTGTCAGTAGAAAGAATAAAAGCAAAAGGCAGAAATGGGTTGTAAAAATACACGGCACGCTCTGCGTCATTTTTGGCGATGGGTGGCTCGTGCTTTTTGGTCCAGCTGGGCACCCATCCTCTGGGCCTGGTATTCTGACTTCCCACTAGTCACCCACTCACAGCAGGGCATCAGCCAAAGACATGTGCGTGGTGGGAGTAATACTCTCAGCAGTGACAATCGCCAAATATATGCACCCAAATATATCCTGGAAAGATATATTAAATCCATCAGACCATCAGTGCTCGCAGCGTTTGGGCATTGAGTCCTTCGATCACAGAGGAACCCACTATTTCTCGGTGGGTTTTACATAGGAAGTGAAATGGCAAAAAATACAGCCACGGCCATTCTCTTGCCATATCAGAATCAGGATTCGTTTTTTTCCCCCCAGTAATCCCATTGTGAGTGAGTGATGTGTCGCCACAGAGCTCGCGTACTGTAGCGCTGGTGTGTGCAGCTCATTAGTCTCCAGCACGGAGACGAACAAAACATCTCCCACCGCAATGCAATGAAGTGATAAGCTACACCGTAATCCCCCAACAGAACGAAGAGGGAAAAAACGGCAGAAAACAGACAGAGAGAGAGAGAGAGAGAGAAAATCTCATCCCTTTGTTCGTGTCTGCGCTCGAGAAAAGTGCGCTGGCCTCCAGCCTCTTCACCCATCTCTGTCTCCACGTCCTCTGCCACAGGCTCCAATAGCCCAGCCTGATGAAACCCACAGCCCATTGAGGACCGCTCAAATTAAATAGGGTTTTTCACTTCTTTTTTTTTTTTTAACACATCTTCCGAGCGGGGACAGATACAGGACACGGGCATTCGAAGGGGAGGCCAATTTCAGACAGCAGCAGCGCTCGCTCGTCTCTACGCGAATGGCGAGAGAAATGAAAGACATCTGCCTCGACTTAATTCTGTATGTGGCAAAAAGGAAACGGCGGCTTTTGATGGCATTCTGTCTGGAGGATTTTCACCGATGGAGCTGCGTAATCTGGCAACAAAGGAGGTGCATTAATAAAGGCAACTAAGATGGAGGCTGAGTCATGAGAGGACATCAAACAGAACCTGCTGCGAGGTTCTATGAAAATCAACCCTGTTGCCCATATGTTGGACTGGTTACAGCAACACTCTGCCAATTATTGCCTGAGCAATTACTAAATCAAAGAACACTATATGCTGACTACAGGAATGAACTTAAATGGTACAACTACTGTCAAAAAACATTAGACATGTGAAGTGCCTCATAATTATAATCAACTCCTAAGCCTATACAAATTAATACCTGATACAACCATCACATGACACAATGGAAATGCACAGTTTTCTTATTAACGTTAATAGCATCATTGTTATGGCTTCATTGGGGCAGCATGACCCAGGATTCCAGCAGTGCACCACTACAATAGGGCGTGTTTCAATTCTCAAGCGAAAAGCACTTTCCTTGCTTTAAACACACCTTTGGCAGCCCATCAGTTGCCACTTCTGGCACTTTGTTCAACCAGATTGGCCCGGCCTCTCCTTATTCTCTTGACTCCAAGAGGCCTCATGATGGGAAATGAAATGACGTCATTATTCTATGAAGTACTCAAGATAGCAGCAGTAGCCGTGAGTATCTATGAGAAGACATTCTTTTTTTAGAGAAACGCATTAGGACTTATAAAAGCCAGTTGTTGAACAATCATGATATAAGCACTATATAGGCAAGGCTATATCTATTCGTACTCTTATGCGGCCATTTACAATTGACCAACCCACTTCCTTACATTGCAGAGTTATCTTCTGAGTCAAATGGGGACAAAACAGAACAACAATAAATTGGCCTATTGCTGGCAAACCCATTTCTGCCACAGAAAGTATCTTCAAAGCAGATGCCATGGGTAGTCATACACAACAAACACCCAAACTTTTCCAGACTCATCATCATCATCATCAGCCATTTTAGCCTGTCTGTACTGCCTGGCTCGCCCAATCATGTCAGTTTGAGTGAGTAACGCAGATGATTAACACAGCATCAAATGCACCCCTGCGTGACCTCATTCTCCTGTCTTTTAAAACGGCATCAGTTCTCAGACAAACATGTGCGGATAAGAAAAAAAAAAAAAAAAAAAACAGTGCATTGTTTTTGTTATGATCTTCAGCATTAACTACAACATGTTTGGAGCGCTGCCAGTACTAGTCCACCTGTGCCAATAGGATTGTAGGGACTGGAGTTTAATTTCTTCCCCACCCCCCAACCTTTCCTGCCCGACACAGGAAAAGTCATTCTGCAAAAAGCCTTATTATGAAAGGATTATGCGTTTCACCCCTCAGTTCGGGTGAGAGAATGCGAAGCTTGAGCAGCTTTGGGCTGTACGGCGAGCGAGCGCTTTACACAGAAAGCCCGCAATAAAGGTGTTTACATTCATGGCACAGGATCAAGACTTCAAAAGATAGGGCATGATGTAACAAACACACATACTAGCACACCAGACCGTATGAATGGAAACACACACACACACACACACACACACACACACACACAGAAAGACAGACACAGACACACACACAAAATCAGCAGGACACACTTACAGTTGCCATAGCAACACTGTTAGAACATTAAAAAGATTACAACAAAAGTATGAATATATATTTTTTTTAAAAGATATGTAGGAGAGGCAATGCACCAACAAACGTGTGAAAATAGCAGCAGGAAAGGCACAAATGACAACAAAAACAAAAGCTAATTTGAAGGCATCCGTCATTCCACTGAACAATATCCCCTCACAGTCACACTACTACACAAAAGAAGGGAATGAGAAAGTCAAATTACTCTCCGTCAAGACTAACTAAAAGAAATCTTCCAGAGTACATGAATAAAACACACACCTCTCTCCGCCTGCGCAAATGAGTAACGGGGTAATGAGGGAGAGAGCAGGCGGTCGGTACCACAGCAATGACTCACCAAAGCTCACCTCGTACCTCACATCACATCAACACCTCTTTGAAAACGACATCGAGAAACACCCCAGGAATGATAATGTATCGAGCACTGATCTGCTTCTAAAGTGGGGAAATGTGATTATAAGGGTCACAGTAGACACCTCAGATTAATTGCTTGAAGTCATTTGTCCAGTAGCTAGGGACATTAGAAATTCCCAAAGAAAAAGGCTTAGTTGGGTAATCAAACCACACTTTAATGATTGAACACATTAATCACTTGGATTGGTTTATTAGAATATTAAATTCCTGAAGTTCAAGCAACATTTCAAACCTAATTTCAAAATTCAAAATCATCTCAGATCCAATTTTATCTTCGCCAACGGTCAAGACAACGTGACTTGTGTATAAAACAGCACACCATCTCTGACTCCTATCGTCAGCTTAATCTTAGCTTAGCTCCTCTATAAACCCAGAGGAGACTCTGGCTTACAGCCTTCACTTTCACCTCCTTTCATCTCAGATGAGACCACTGAAAACGACAACTCTGTCTCTGCCTGCGCAAAACATAAACATGGGCACTTATCAAAGTAAAGTTCATACCCACACACACAAAGTTACTTTTTCTATGTGTCCATTTTCCAAACATGCACTATTGACATTTGTATTGCCATCAGTACTTCACTTCCACCCACATAATAATATTATGTGAGTTTAACATTTTGAAATTTTTTCCATCGGCTGTAACTCCCACAGATTAATTCTCATTCAAATCAAATTACTTTAGAGAGTAAACAGAATAATAGTGTTTCTTTCTGCATTTCTGGTGATCATGAACCTTACAGGTATGGATTTCAACATCCCCCCCCCCCCCCACACACACACACCCCAGGCTGTAACACAGACACACGTCAGACAGGGGTCAGGTGTATCAGCCGTCTGCTGCTGGTTTATTCCACCCCTCACCCCCACCCTCCTTTTGTCCAGGCTGCTCTGCTTACCTTCAGGTGACTCCTCCTGAACATATGTTCCTGTCAGGTAGCGGTGCACCAGGGCCGACTTCCCGCTCGAGAGGTTCCCCACGATGCCCTGCCAGACGACAGCAGACAATGTTTACACACACATCCGACAAGCTCGCGGCAGGGCGCTATTATTAGCGACCGTTGTTCCGGCCGTGGCACAGTGACCTGTTCACATTTGGAGGCCCGTGCTTTGACAGTGAGGTGGGGGAACAAAAGCATGTTGAGAAAGAATGGTATTTACGTCATGACTCTGATAAGTGCGCCAGTGGCAGATCTGGGAATCTCTCATTAAGCACGCGGTCACAGTCAGTTTCGGTCAAAAAAAGGGCTCTTTGGGGGTGTTCATAAAACGAATAATTGGGGTAATTGGAGTAAGTCTGACACTTGTACGTTCATGTACGAGTTCATTTTTTAAAGAGCAATACATTAGTGTAGTTCAACAAGATGGGAACCAGCAAAAGGCCATCTGTACGTTGACATTCACATTCCCTTATCTCCTCTGCTCCCATCTCTATCTGAGAAACAAGGGCAGGATCAGGAACTACGGTGGGCCGTCTCTATCTGAGAAACAAGGGCAGGATCAGGAACTACGTTGGGCCGTCTCTATCTGAGAAACAAGGGCAGGATCAGGAACTACGTTGGGCCGTCTCTATCTGAGAAACAAGGGCAGGATCAGGAACTACGTTGGGCCGTCTCTATCTGAGAAACAAGGGCAGGATCAGGAACTACGTTGGGCCGTCTCTACCTGAGAAACAAGGGCAGGATCAGGAACTACGTTGGGCCGTCTCTATCTGAGAGACAAGGGCAGGATCAGGAACTACGTTGGGCCGCCTCTATCTGAGAAACAAGGGCACGATCAGGAACTACGTTGGGCCGTCTCTATCTGAGAAACAAAGGCTGGATCACAGTCGTCTAATAAAAATCCTCTCCTCTCTCCTGGGCTACTTTTAGCCAAAAAAAAAAAATCGTTGCCCTCTCTCTGCCAATTTCCGGCCCCGCTGATGTGCCTCTGACCCATTCAGCTTCCTGCCGTTCAAGTGGCACAAGAACAGCATTGAGCGACCGTGTGCCTGCTGGTCACAGCTCCTCAGAAGCGGCTGGAGAGCATGACAGGAGGAGATCAGAGTGAGGCCACTCGGTGACAAGCAATAGGATGTTAGATATTTTTTTTTGTCTTTTGTTCTTTTTGATGATGTAAGGATGTACGTCTCTGGGATGATAGCATCTTGGATCTTGGACGCTTCCAGCCCAGACACTTACATCTGGACTTGCATTAGACTGGCACCACGTTGGGCGTGGAAAATGCTCAAATGATCTGGCAGTGGCAAAATGTAATAAGCAGACAAGGGGGGCACTCGTATACAGACAGTGGGGATCCACAGATATGACCATGAGTCAGCCTAGGGGTAGCCATATCACATTAACCCATCAGCAATTAACACTGAGTATCTTTCTGAATTAAGTGGAGTCAGATTTATTAGGCTTCACATGAAGGGGTTCTTTAATCAATTGTTACATTTCAGCAACACGCAGGGAGCTTCACACAGACCCCTTCAGCTAATTCCAATTCTGCCATTAGTTTGGAAAGTGAAGACTTCAAATAATCAGTGGCCAGGTTTTCACCAAAAGCCTGAATTTCATAAGGAACATATGAGCCAATGATACCAATGCAAGTGCATCTGTGTGAAGCACTGTATTCTGACTCTAGTCAGTCCATTTAACTGCGCTCTTTAAAGCAGGCACTCTAGGCAGCTGTAGTCTCTAATGAAGTGTGTCCCTGAACGCCTAAACACAGCTGGGCGAGCCAAGATGGCTTAACACCCTTCAACCCAAAACATCCAGCTGATGACCAAAACAACTCCCCACAACAAGGGAACAGCAGCAAACGCTAATGATGCGGCTCAGCATACAGTGAAGCCTACAGCACAAAGCTCCATGATGGCATGACAACATGCATGCAGGAGCTGGAAAGTTGGCAGCACACTCATCTGAGACTGAGTAAAGACTCCGCATCCAACCAAACCTACTCTCACCACGCCCCCCTCCTCACAGTCATCTGCGCCCGGGGGAAGGGCGTGGGGGGCGTGTGGGGGGGCCGAGAAGAAGTGGGCAGCAGAGCCAGACTTGTGGGGGTGGGGTGGGGCAGAGGCGAGCGAGGGAGCGGGCGAGGGGGGGCATGTAACTTTTCCACTTTCAGGATTACCGTCAACCTAGGTGGTTCCCACAGGCTGGGGTGGATGAGCCGGCGTGTCTGGGGAGAACAAAGACTCCTAACGCACAGTCGGCCTGCTCCTCTGGTCTACCCACCGCACCGCACCACGTCACACCACGACGCCCCCTCCCCTCTCGCTCTCCTCGGGCCGGAGGTCGTGGGTGGGCCGCAAGTGTACGCTTGGTGCTAATTACAGGGGAGATAGCTGTGTGCCGTCTTAAAAGTTGGAGGAGGGAAAAAAGAAACAGATCCAACACAGCCAAGCCCTCCTAAAGACGGATAATAGAGCCTTGTTGTGGGAGAGCTGCAACTTTAACATGAGTAATAACACGGACTATAGAAAAGTGGCAGGGAATGCATGTGATCGCACAGATAGGCCCAGTGAATCTAGATAAGCTAACGCTCTTTGTTAGTTTAAGGATGTAACCTGGAGGCAGCTGTGAAGGGGGATAGAATAGCAATATTTACTATGCTTACAGACTGACTGAGATAAGACACTGCACTACGCCTATCAAGATTTAATCTTTCACTCTACTCCTGCATTTGAAAGTAAAAGGTCATGGTTCATATTCCATGACATTTGGTAACTCCTAACCACGCCATTCATCCGACTAACTTTTTGTTTAATAGGGGAGCTTATATATGACTGAAAAATCAGCTTTGCTGAGCAATCATCTCACTGTTTTATTGAATGCATTTATCTCATTTAAACTGGCGCTCTTTATAGCATTTTTAAAAATGTGTGTTCATAAAAAATGTTCAACACATTTAAAAGCACAGCGCATAGCTATTCAGTGATAGTTCATGTTCTTTATGTACTCTGTACAACCCAGCCAAGAGTCAAGTCATAAAGGCAAAATAAAGAGTGAACAGACAACAGCCAGGACCAGGACTGCTTCCAAATGTGTCTGCCTGTTCCTGTACGAGGAGGCTGAATGATCTTATAGGCAGCATGGGGCTATGAGGTGACAGTATGGGTGCCTCTCATTTAGTCTTTTATACATCTTCCCTTCCTTCCTCGGTCCTCGTCCTCACTGATCTACATAAAGAATGATGGGGCGGCAACAATGGGATAGTCTATCCAGTGTTAGTTATAGATCAGCAGGATCGAGGATCGAGGAGAGAGGCACCCAATGTGATGGTTATGTGCTGCAGAGCATGACAGAGGGGACATTTACTCCACTCTCTTCATCCTTCCATTTTACATTGTGCAGAATTTTACATAAGAGATTATGTCTAAATAATAATAACAAATGCAAATACAACAACATTCAATAGCTAAATTATCATACAATAAGCATTTGTATGCATAATTTGTTTTTGCTTTGGGCCAGAGCTGAGTGCCTCAGTAGAATTTTCTCCCCCTTATGAAGATTGATTTTCATCATTTTCAACCACAATAAATGTGTGTTGATGTGATGCTGGGAGCCAAAGCTTGTTATCGCTCATGCACAGGTTTCCACACAGGTGAGGGAATTCTCCTATCCATTACTTCCCTTTCATCACCAAAACTGCTACCGTCCAAATTTCTTCATTCACAGCCAAGAACTATTCTTGGTGGATTTCATGCTCAAACTATAACAGACATAAAATGATACCTGGTCCCGCTACACAAAAATATATTTAAAATGTTAAAAATCTAGAATGTTCCATTTGATGACATTGACATAGTATCAGCTTAATGTTGACATTGTTTCATTTAAAGGCACAGAAAACTTACCACTTTGAGCTCTGGTACTGATCGACTCAATGTCCATTCCTGACTGTTGACAAAGGAGTCTGAAAGAGAAACAGAAAGACCAGAGATCAACGATAGGAGCACCTAACACACAGGACTGTGAGAGAGCCCGTCATATAAACTTGATGTTACTGACAATGAACAGTCCTACAGAGAAGCTTTTTTGCTTTGTACACAGATTCAACAAAAGTAAGGTTCAACGATTTGCTCAAACAATTGACAAAAAGTCTGAAGGTCTGCAAAGAAAGGTCAAGTCGCACCACTTTCTCTTGGGAGAAAAAGGTCCATGTTGTTCATCACAAACAGCTTTTTCTATCGTGATTCGTGACCTTTTGGTAAATTCTGTATTTTCTTCTATCATAACAGTCATGCCAACCCAGACAGGGACCTTTTCAGATAACTATAATATATGACGTGGCAAGCAAGTAGCTACACATAACCAGTATGTTCCTCTTATCCATGAATTAGGCTACCCCAAAACGTGCAGTTCACTCCATCAGGAGCTTATACCAGTTGTCTTGTATATGTATCTAAACAGGCTAGGGAGTGTTACTCACTGAGTTTTTGTCATTGAGATGAGGTGTTAAGAATGAAAGCCTTGAACCATCCATCATTTTAACAGAAACTCAGATAAGGGCATGAATGAGCCGCAGTCAAAACAAGAGGACGCCTTCAAAGCCCAACACCACCATATTTTCATTCAAGAGGCATCGTTTGCTTTTATAAGGATATTCTGGGCTTGTTGCCTTCCAGCTGCAGTCAAATTCCACCCCTTTTCCAGAGGTGAGGCTCTCAACTTCACTCAATTCAAGTGAAACATGACATAAACCAGAAACCTAATACACTTAAACATTTCCTTCCTGTTCCAGACGTCTGACTAATGGGTCACCTGATACCATCTGAGAGGTGGTTGTTAGGGAGATGAGTACTGAGCAGTCAGAGAGTGATTCCAATTACAAGCTGAAGGGATCACAGCCTCGGAAATGCTGCTAATAGCCAGATCTAAGCTGAACTGAGATTGGCCCGGTAAGCCTGAGAGAAACAAAGCGACGTCTTGAGAACAATACTGCTGTTTAGGACCATCATGCATCCGTTTGGTTCCTTTCACAGGAGGGGCGTGTTAGCATTAGCCAGCGATCGGAGCCAAACCCGAATTCATTAGCAGCTGGTTCAGCGTGTCTTTCGGTACATGTTGAGGCCTGTTTGCAAACACTGTGCCTGCACCTATATTCACTGCTGTTCGCGCGGGTATACAGTATATCCACTTGTTCTCTGCTGTGCTGCTGAAATGAATGGGGTGACCTGTGGTAAACTTCATTAAAATATCAATTATCATATTGAATATAAAATATCAAATATCTTTTCAGATTGGAGAGAGGCTTTCGATAACACAGTCTTGATTCCAAGGCTTTTCTTCATTTCAACGAGGCACATTTTTCCTGCCCTTTCAGGATTGAGCCAGTGGCTTTCTAAGGCTGTGTGTAGTCATCATTAGCATCAATCTCACCTTACAAATGAGCAAAGGCTGGCAACTCTCCTCAGCGAAACACTCACTAGAGCCGACATCACCACCCACTGCACACAACACTAATTGTGCAGGTCATCTCTAACAAATGGGCCAGAAGCTGAAAAAGCATCGAGCAGGCCATCTGATTTGGAGTCAAACATGAGTGGAGAGGTTTGCAATCAAACAATAAGCATCTCTTCATCCTCCATCCTGTTGCCAAGTTACTCAAAACATGACATTTCAAAATCTTAAACTTACAATTTGCTAACCGATTTGCTTGTAATAGTAGGAATTTGTGATTTTAACATTTTAACAGTGTAGTATTTCATTTGTAGATGACCGTGTGTTCAGTGTTTCAACGTCCCACCACCCTCCAAAACTCATAAGTGAGACATCAGTGGGAGGCTGTTCACTCTTCCATGAACACTAGCCCGTAATATGCTGGAGACCTGCCTAGTCAAAACAACCTCCAAAATAAAAAAAAAAGAAAGAGAAAATACCCTTTCAACTCAGAGAGCTAAAAAGAACTGCACGGAGTGCAACCAAAAATACACCAACCAACCCCCCAAAAATGAATGGTTTCCTGGGGACCACAGTTCAGTGGTGAGGGAGTGGGGATTGGGCCAATCATAGTTCCCCTGTGATGACTCCGGAGGACACAGCCGCCTTTGTCCATAGTGGATGAGATGAGCGCTTGGCCGGCCTGCGCGTTGTTTGTCTTGTTTTTCACTCCGCTGCTCTTGTCTGTTCCAATCAAAATGACTATTCAACTGCAACGCACAGCGGAGACATTAGAGGCCTTTATTTCCAGCGTTCAGAGAGCAGGAGGACAGCACGCAAAAGGGGGAAGTGTTCTCAGTGTACGAGATACAGGGTGTGTGGAGAGAGAGAGAGAGAGAGAGAGAGAGAGAGAGAGAGAGAGAGAGAGAGAGAGAAAGAGAGAGAGAGAGTGTGTGTGTGAGTGTGTGTGAGAGAGAAAGAGTGTGTGTGTGTGTATGTGTGTATGCGTACTGTATGGGTGTGTGTGTATGTGTATGTGTATGTGTGTGTGTGTGTGTGTGTGTGTGTGTGTGTGTGTGTGTGTTACAGAAAGGATGAATAAGCACGTACTGTACATGTGTGTGAGAGAGAGGGCAATAAAGGGAAAAAGGGAGGAGACTGCTCAGCATTCACGACAGACACTAAGTCTATGTGAGCAAATGATTAGAGAGAGAGAGAGAAAGAGAGAGAGAGACAGGGTGTTTGAGAGGGAGGGAAAGATTCTGAGAGGAGTAAAGACAACATGAAGGGGTGCCAGCGACTGCTTGTCCCTTGCATGGTTTTGAGGTTTCTGATGCTTCCTTTCCCTTCAAGGGAAATTACAGAGCAAGTTGCAAACACACAGGATTGCTAGAACCCATTTTTGGAACACTTCGGCGACGGCGTGCACTCCAACACTCCCCTGCTCTCACTACGCCAGCTTTCCCGCACCCACGGATGGATCCTCTGCAGGCAAAGCCTGCTTACACACACCATTGACACAATCAGCCGCCATAATCTACATATCTCTGTGCCGCTCCGTAGACAAGCCACAAAAGCCCCATGAGTCAATCACAAGTCTCATGGACAGCACTCCAGATCTGCACAACAGTCTGAGAGCTTATCTCCGCCAGGGGTGGAAGTAGAACGGATTTCTTACAAATGCTCCCTTCAATCTGATTCAGTGTCTGCACCTGAAAAACCAGCAAGCAGTGCACCCCCCGCCCCCACCCCCAGACTACAGCGGACCTTATTTGGCTTAGGTTCTGGTGAGGGAGCACAAGCGCTTGGAATCCCTTCTGGTCACATGACAGAGATTTCCAGCGGAGGCCAAATTCTTTGAGGCATCCCGGCCCCGCTCCCTTCTGTTTGAATGCATCGGTAGGGAACCGAGGCCCAAGGCTGCTGAGAGTGCAGGAGAACTGGGAAGCAGCTGCACAGAAACAGCCATCAAAGGAGGACTGATCATGTCTTTCCAGGAGATCATTTAATTGGGGACATTCTAAATGGGAAATTGCACAGAACTTCATAGAGCATCTCTACGCTCACTTCTGGCCTTCATTGACCAGATCATTTGGCCTATCATTTATCTAAGATTATGGGAGTGTATTTTAGTATTCATTGATCGTATATGTTCACAATAAAATAAATACATGCTTCCAACAAGCTCCTCTGTGGCTGAAAAGGTGTCATAATACCTTGCTAATCAAAACACTAATATCTCTTTTCCCCCATGTCTCAACTGACCCTAATGACTAATTCTGGTTTGCTCAATGCACTTCATTGCAATACACTACCTGGAAAAGCATCATAATGAATCACACAGGCAATCTTTTTATCCTTCAGGGTTTTGAAACATGTTGACATGAGTTCTGCCCATGAAAAATGACACAACGTTAAGCAAAAACAAGCCTTCCAGTATTAGCAAACGCGTGTCGCTTCCGACGACGTGACTTCTGAGAGAATCAAGATCTGCCGTAATGATCACACTGCAGTAAGTGACATTAGGAAGCGAGGGAGAGGGTGCGACAGAAAGTGAAGGAAATAATGGCTCGCCACAGCCTCCTTAAGTCAGAGAGCATCATTTCCTCCTCGCGCGACGAGTCTCCCCTGTGGCTCATGAACGCCGACTTAATGAGCGACGTTACCGCAGCGCTTTGCAGGGGGGATGCTCCAACTCTCCGCCTCACTGACGCACAACTCTCAGGCCCTCCACTGGGAGCAGTCCCCAAAAGAGGATCTGCTGAGGTGACTCAGCGGCTGTCAGAAAGCATACCATTACATCGTCCACTCGGTACAGCCGCCGCCGAACGCACGAACGTACGCGCGCACACACACACACACACACACGCGCGCTTCAGTTTCAGGCTCTTGAGGCCGGAGCTGCGGGGGAAGCCTTGTCGTTCCTTCTTGTGTGATCCCCCGCTGCGGAAGGCAATCGCGTTAACGGCAACGGGGCCGATGTTTTTTGGCCCCCCAATTTTGAGCCACAGGGGTTGCGGGAGTTGTCTGATTAAGCTTTATCAACAGCAAGGGTGCGGGATCCTGTCTGCTGCTCCACGTGAGACTGAGGAAAACACGTTTCATGTCTCCCCAGCTCAGTCGGAAGACTTTGTGAGCTATCAAGCCTTTACAGAGACCAAACGGAGAGTTGATATTCTACAAAACTCCTGGGTATACAGACTTCAGCAATTTCACAGTGTATGAGAGGAGCATAAGTTATTGGGATGTCAGCATGTCTGAATTCAGCTTGAGCAATATTACAGTCCAAGTAGTGTGCCCTTCTGTAACACCATGCTTATAGAGGAATCATGTGATTTTTTCCCCTCCTTTTCAATTTGACAAGCTTTTCAATATTGAATGCCCATTTCACTGTGGAAAACTCCATAAAGCAAATAGGAAAAAGAGTGGAAAATTAGCAATAACCATATACTCTCTGTGCAACACATCAATGTCATGGCTTGTATTGGAACTATGTTCTGAATAATCTCCATCAAATCAAATTCTCCCTGCTTCTCTCCTCATCCTCCTCCACCAGGCAGTCATCACAGCTGTCCTGGCCAGGCCAGGCTCCAGTCCACACACCCACAGGAGGAAGCCTTTTGTTCTTTGACAGGTGAAGACAGGCACCAGGCCTCCTTTAAGTCATCCACAACAGAAGGGGGGGGGGGGGGGGGGCAGGGCTCCGAAGCACCTTGGCTCCCTCCGCGTTTCCCACAGGCGCCTTGTCAAACACTCAGGTAAGGGCAGGTAGGGACACGAGTGACGAGCGCCTGCCCTAAGCTCCATAACAAAGCAACAGCACAACAACAGAAAAGCACACCCATCTTAAGAGCAGCCACCTCACACCGATGGGCACTCCTACATTCCTGCTTCCTGAGTGCTGGTGTGCTACGCAAACAGTGCTGCATTAAGGAGATGGAATCGAACACTGCGCGGAAGGCTCCGTTTCCTTGGAAACAGAGTTTCTGTTAAAAAAAAAAAGAAATAAATAAATGCTGCAACAAAAGAATGGCTGTTCACTAGTGATGAAAAAAAATGCTGATCTGTTGTTTAAAGTGAGAACAAAATTACAGTACTCGTCCAGAGCTGACATTTATGACACACGTGTTCAACTGCAAACACCTTTTATGACAAAACAAAGAGCTTAGCTGAGCTCATTCAGCTAACATTGCATAAGAAGCAGGAATGTTTACTATGTCAGCTTGGCAGCTCGCTGACAATGTCTTGTTCCCCTACACTTTAAGGTAATCCAGAACTGACCTTTAAATAGCTACGTACGCAAGGGAAGAGTGCTAGACTGTGGTTAACCCAAGTAATCAAGAAAAGGTGACAAGGACTGGACTGCACAAGGACTGATCACAAGCTACTGCGTATAAGCTTTCCTAACTTAGCACTGGAAAACAGCCAGAGGACTTCCTAGCTGCTTCTGGACACTTTAACCCTCTTACTTTGTCTTCTTTGAAAAAAGAAAAAAGAAAGAAAAAAAGAAAAGGCTGTGAGAGATTCACTGCACTGGATCTTGTTATCATATAAACACAACTGTCTTAAGCCTTCAAATCTACTTTTCAGAGTAATGAGGGGGGGGGGGGGGCATGAGTAATATTTTCTACAATTTCAGAGTTGTTGCTACCTAAGATAAAGTACTATGGAGGACAGTAAATTAACTGGTCTCCAGACTAATATTGCACAAAACACTGAGGGGAGAGAAGACCTGCAAAGGTGCATGCCTTCAATATGCATGCATGCATGTCTGTGCATTGCTATTATCAGATATTACAAAACTAATATCTTTCAGCATTCCATTCCTCTGGCAGCTAAGAGAGCACTAAAGACCAAGAAAGAACGCCAGATAAGAACAATCTTATGCATAGAGAGAGCACAAAGTGGTGCCCTGTTTGCTAACCCCTTCCATTACCGCAGACTCTCACACACGGCACTTGGGCATCGCATTCTATAGACACGTATCTGACAGGCTTATTTGAAAGGTCCTACGGTTTGTGGTCAGTGGTGTTCCTTCAAAAACCCAAGCGGTTAGAACAAACCACCGTGCAGAAAGGAGAAAAAGAAAGAGAAATCAATGGCCGGCGAGCAAGCACTCAGACAAACGACCTCCACTTAATGGGAGTTATATACCTCTAACCTCTGCTGCATGGAGTGTGTGTGCAGAGTTTCAACCTCTACCCCTGTGGACATGGTTCAAGGCCAAAATGCCAATGCTCCTTCTGCTTCCATTCTGTATTATGTAAATTGCATTCCTCTCAAAGCTCGAAAGGCTACGAAGCCACAGAGTGTGTAGTAATAGTTTAATTCATCTCGCCGAGCTTACCTTGAACTTTACTGGTGCCAGTTCTAGCTGCTAATGTCTCTATGGTAACTGGTGGTGGCTTTTTTAGCCTTACAGGGGGATAGGTGCCAGCTGCCTGGGTGTCGGCATAAAGTTCAGATTTGTTGCTGGTCGGCTGGTTTTTCCTCCTGAAACGGTTGGCAATAAGCTGCCACAGACTGGGCTCCTCCTGGGTCCGTTTCTCAGCGAGCTTGGCTGGATGGATCGGGACCTCCATCACCTTGACCTTCCCTCTCGTCTGGTACTGAATGTACTGCATCTTGCCCTGGTCCTCGTCCTTCTCGTAGGCCGGCGACAGGGCTCTGCCGGTCAGGTAAGAGAACGGCTGGGCGGCACGCAGCGCGTCCTGTCCGAAACTTCTCGTGCGACTCCGCGGGTTCGACGCCAGCTCCGGCTCGGAATCGGTCCGGTTGCGGTTGCGTCTGATGCGGACGCTGAGGCTCCGGCGTAAAGAGCTGAGGGTGCGTTTAGGGGTCTCCGGTTTACCCTCCGCGGGCGCCGGAGGAGCAGGGGGAGCAGCTGGCTCCTTGTCCTGCGCCGGCTTGCCAAACAGCTTCCAGCGGAAGCCTCCTCGAGACAGGCTCGGCACTTCCCTGGTGAGCACATCCTGGGAGACGCTGCGCTCCTTCAGCTCCAGGACGGTCATGCTAGCGGGGCGCTGCTGCTTCTTCGCGTTCCTGTTCGTCCTCCTCTGGACGCCGTCCTTCGGGAACGGGGGCAGGCAGAAGGCGGGCGGAAGCTCCGGCTTGAGGCCGTCGACGGCTCGGAGTTCCGCTCGACGGCTCCTGCGCAGAGGAACCCCCGGGGGATCTACGCCACCAGACGTAGGGGAGGAGGGCCGTCCTGCCGGGGCAGAGGCCAGCATACACACACTCCTGGGCCTCTGGAGACGCCCCGGTGGGTTACCACTGGGATTCCTTTGCTGCCGCTGCTGTTCCGTCTCGGGGAGGGAGCCATACATGCTCACCACTCTCCTGCTGCCTAGGGGATGGCTGTTGCACGGAGTCCTTCGCAGAACCGCCACCTGGGGCCTGTTAGAGGGGTCCTCAGGATTAGCATTGCCGCGGTCTTCCTCTGAAACCTTGACCTGAGAGAGAGAGCTGGATTCACAAGCCTTCTCCCTCGCGTCTGCTGAGTCCTTCGAGGACTGAGAAGGCTGCTCGACTGAGATTTCGGGGAGCAGTTCAGCAAACCGGTCTGTCCTCATTCCAGGTTCGTCATCCCTCCTTCTCCACCTCTGCCTCCTCCTCCCGCCTGCCAGCTCCACTGAGCTGCTTGGGGTAAGCCACCTGCCGAGCTCCTGGTCAGACGCCCCACTCCCAAGCCTGGGGCTCTCTGCTCGTCCCGGCACCTCCTGCTCTCGGCTTTCGGCCCCTCCCTTAGCCGCTCCCTCTCCGCCGGCGCAGCTTGCCGTCCCATTCAAGAAGACCGAGACGTGGAGCACGGACTTCCCAGTCGCCTGTTGCCGGGCTGACATGGAGGTAGCCTCGGGGAACACATCTGTGGCCCGGCTGCTCAGAACCAGCATGGCAGCACAAGCACACATGCTGACAACTGATGTGCAGACACACACATACACAGACTCTCTCTCTCTCACACACACACACACACACACACACACAGACAAACTCTCCTCACACACAGAAAACTCTCTTCTCACACACACAAACTCTCTCCTCACACACACAGTTGTGGATAAACTGAGTTCTTTACGACTGCTATCTCCGATCCTCAGTTCCAGGCTGCATTCCAAGACCAAATTTAATCTGTAACCTTTGACATGTGAGAAGAGGGGGAAAAAGCAAACTTCAAACAAGTCTAGGCTTGACCTCTACGACATCCCAGGCAACCCCCCCTGCGCTCACAGTGAAACTCAGACAACATTAGTGAACGTCTGCAGTCCAGCTTGGGCAAAGTAGCACAGTTCCTTGGCGATCTTGAAAAAAGGAAAGAGGAGTTGAGAGGAAAAAAAATGCCAGGTTCCATCATCCAAGAAAGTACTGGAAACACGTCCAAAACTGGCTGCTTCTTCTGTTACGGGCAGGTTGCAAGTTCTGAGCAGTCCCGTAGCCGGCGGGGCAGATAAATTCCTTAATCTTTCCGTGCATGGCATGAGGGAGTGAGCCTGTTTGAACTCACAGCTGCTTCCCCTGCCTTCCGTGGGTAGTGGAAAAACAAGGAACGGAATCCCTGATTCTTCAGGTTACTTACACACAGTTCCTCCACACACACACACACCTTTTAAAAAGAGATTCCTCTGGCACAAGGGAGAAGGAAAGCATTTCCAGCCGGTCCTCTCCTATAGGCACCCCAACAATTACCAAAGGGTCCCACAAACCCCCAAATGAAAGGGTACTTTGTACACCAGAGGGCCCCTCACTCTCGCTCACACCCCCTTTCTTTCTCTCCCTCACTCCCCCTCCCTCACTGTAGCAACAGAGCTTTCCACCAATGGAGGTTCCCATCCAGCTAAATGAGTAGGGAAAAAAAGAGGCAAACAAAAACAGACAGCTCTTTTCCCATGCCCAAGGGTGGGGTGTGAGGAGCAGTCGTGGCTTCAGCGGTGTGCCAAACCGGGTTTTAGACTGTGCCTGAGGCTGGAGTCATCTCCAGATTCCTGAAGGGTGGAGGACCACCTACACCAGATGCAGGTGGGCATGGAGTTTAAGTGGAGAGGGAGAGAGAGAGAGATGCATTCAAAGAGAGAGAGAGAGAGAGAGAGAGAGATCCCAGCCCTGAAAATAAGCACTTAATTGGAGGAACAGTACAAACAAACTACTTGCACAATAGTAGTACTTCAAGAGAGCCATTTTGATCTTAAAAATGTCTAAATGTAAATAGAAGAACTCAAAATGTATGACAATTTCAACTAACAACAGTCATTTCAATTTAGAACGGTCATGATGGACTTTCTAGTACACCATGATTACATCAGTGCAATCTCCATAGATCTCCCTATCAAAGATGGTCTAGTTTCCCACGGGCTCACCGCTTCCACTCAAACCAAGTCTGTTGATCAACTAATCGTTACAAACACCATATGCTCAGATATAATCACACATTTGCCACAGCGGCCAGTCTGTAGTAACATGTGGGCTATATGTCAAGCTTTCCGGTCTGAGAACTGATACAACATCTAAGGGAATAGTACTTACTGGAAATTCAAATTGAAAGGCAAGTCTTAAATTGTGCTATCAAAGGCTCAATATGGTTGGAACCACCCACTGGGAACATCTCACTAGGTTTATGCTATTGGGAACACCACGATGCCTGGAAGTTATCATATGACAGTGAGGCAAAAGACATCACCACCTGGTGGTAAAAATGAGTACTGTGAAAATGTTTCCATTAACAAAGCCATTCCCACCCCAATTGTACTACTGACAAATGTACTGTAATATGGGGTGTTCATTTGGCAAAGACAAAAGTGAAAGGGTTGTAGTGATGATAAAAGAAACAATCTTCAAATCGGCAGTACATTTTCGCCTAAAACTAGCTAGCTAATTGTACCTGAAAGGCATACAGAAACATTGCACATACAGGACGGCTGACAATAACAGCTTGCTAGCATGCTAGTGTTTTGGTAATGATGCTGCAAACGTAGTCCTTTTCACCTTCTTTAATCTCTTATGTGCTGGCCTATTACCCAAAGTATTTGGACAGAAAGACATTAAACAGTAAACAGACATTGCACAAGGAGGATCACCACCCTTCACAGAATGAATACATAAGTTAAACAAAGGATAGAGGGGGAAAAAAGGTCAAGGAGACGAACAACTTCATAATGAAGTCCATTGCTTCATCCAAAACAGAAATCCCTCAATTTCAGTACAGACCAAATAGGTCCAAATTTATTAAGTTGCGAAATTCTGGTGAAACAAAAATGTGTTTATGACAAATAGTGATCCAACTCCAATTATTCATATCAACCTGCTCTGAACAACTATTGCAACAGAGGGAGAAATAGTAGAGACTGAATTAGATTATCTGAAAAACCTGGCCACCATTCTCATAACATTAAGGAAAGTTATTTCTTACCCAGCAAACAATATAATGATGATTGGTAACCATTATAACTGAAATAAATAATTCAAAAAGGCAACATCTGAGTGAGAAGAGTATATACAGTATATAAGCTTCATAATCATAGTAATTAACCGCCCTCGAAAGATGACCGCAATTGTCTTTTATTGCCACTGGGGGTGCTTTTATAAGTATTGTATATTCATGTTGAACTTGAGGCACAAAGCTATCAGCCTGTAGCCACTCCGTCTACATTATGAAAACACAACACTATACATCAGTGATGACCTGTGTCCAAAACAGAATGAAGTGTCTTTAAAAATGAAAATCTATTTAACTGCAGTATGATCAATGTGCCCTTGGGTTACCACTGGAGTTCTGAGACGCTTTAGAGACAATTACCATGATCTTCTTCTAATTCAACCAAAAAGTTCAACATCTCCCAAATGGACCTCAGAGGAATCCTAGCATGTGGTGTAACTCATGATAGAGTAGCCTAGTCTACATGGCATGAAGGCATGTGTTACATAATATGTTGGTAAAAGATTCACAGGAATTCCTGGGAAGTGAAGTGTTTTTTCTGCATACCTGCGTCTATAAAGCACGGGTTGGGAACAACAAGCGCGTCCTCAGACAGCAGGCAGTCGTCCTCACCACCCCACTGCACCTGTCTGGATCGCCGCCACCGCCCAAAGCACATCATTGTGGTCCGCAACAGACTCCAGGGGCCATCCACGACTCAAAACACATCCACTCATAGGCTACAGTATGTGACAGCGGAAATATCCAGAATCTAGATGGACTATCAGCAAACGCCTCAACATGCTGATGTTGTTGTCGTCGTCATCATTTTTTGCTGGCACATATCAGGTTTAGTTTTCCTCGATTTCTCCCACGCTGACCATTAGGGCAAAAGTCCTCTTGACTCAGCAACTCTCCCTGGCTGGCTGTTAGCCACTCAGCATCTTGGCAGACTGGCGGTGGCTTGAGTGACAATTCCAGGACACCGGTGTCACTAGTCCGAGCGCTGCTGCTTGTGGTCAAGCACGCTAGGAATACCGGGAAGAGGACTCTGGGTCCAGCGTGGAGCAGATCATTCACACTGTTGCTAATCCCAGGGGGCAGGAGGGGTCCACGGCCTTCCTAAATTTAACACAGGATTAGGCTAATCCCTAGTCATCGTAGCGATAGCATACCTGTGGAGTAAGCTCCCAGCACTGACACTCCTTCTGGGAAACTGGATGACACACAGACTCTCCAGCCGAGCACAACTCAACCTTCGAGGTTGTTAGAAAGTTTGTGTGAGAAAAGTGAGAAGGAGATAAATATCCAAAATTGCCCGGGGGGTGTGTCAGAAGAGGCTGTGATGGCTTAGGTGTAGCACACACGGTGTGGGCTTCCCATCGCGCAATTCCAGTTTTTCTGGAGTGTGATACACTGTCAAAGGTGAACACCCTCATCTCCATTCCTCTCTAGTCAATGTGAGAACAGCTAGCGTAGCCTACCACAAACATGTTTTACTTCCGTTATGTCATCACAAGACAGAGAAATGGGTAAAACACATCATATATTTTACACGATATGCAAGAAATGATAGGCCTACTCCAGTTCATCAAATTGGACAAGTCCTAATATGAAATCCAAATATGAAGTCCTACTATAAAGAACTGATGAGATATTTGTTAGGCCACAGATACTGGCACCAAATCCTGCACAAAGACCTACCGGTACAAAAAAAACAAAATAAATATATTGATGACACGTAGCCTACTGGGATTTTAATGACTTGTAACACAAATATGACCTTCCTCGGCAATAATGAAAGTGCACTAGCATGTCGACAGAAAAATTACAGAGTACAATGTAGCCTACCTTCAGTAACTGATGAGTCAATTAACCCGTTTGAAAACGTATCTGTATACATCAATGGCCAAAAGACAGGGGAACACACCAACAAAATATCTTTCATAACTATATATTTAATTAAAAAAAAAAAAACATGCATCTATTCACTATTCACCAGGCTGGATTAATTAAATCAGATACCAGAGACATTATGCAGAGGCCTCAAAAGCACAGAGAATAAATATTAAATGAGAGATAAAAACAAACAGTTCTTTTACCTCAGATTTAATTACAAAGTCCTGTGGAAATGCATTTTCCTTCACTTGCACTCCAACTACCTTCTGAAAATACATTTGTTTGGGGACCCTTCAGGGAACTGGGGCCTACAAGTCTAATTAAAATAGTTTTTATAGCAGCAACTCATTAAGAGCACATAATGGAGTTCTCCACTTTTTTCCTCCTTTCCTCCATTAACACATTCATAGAACCAGTGAAGGAGGTGACAGCAAATCTGCTCCATTTCTTTCCCTGCATTTTTGGTTTTAATGATACAAGATAGCGCCACAGCTATTTAATTTCTATTCTGATAGGGCTGATTTGCTGTACACGGACTAAGCCTAGTTATAGACTACAAGGGAATTGAAATGGAAAAGACTACTGAAAAAAAGCTTCAAGTCTACAGTAGGACTAGGCTCAACCCATGTGAGGAAACTGGCTGACTGTGCCTGGCGTGTTTGTGTCTTCTGGGTTAGTGTGTGCGTGTGTGTCAGGTAGAAAGATTGAGTGTGTAAGTGTTAATGTGTTTTTCTCAAAGAAGGATTGTTACTATCAGCACTAGCCGGCCGAGGTTTGGAGCTCTCTGGGGAAGTCCATCACAGCAGTGTTGAGAGAAAACTCCTCCTTGTAGTCACACATCAGTAACACGCTGTACTATACTGTATGCATGAGATCTTCACAAGTTATTCTCCACCTTCCATTCCTTCTCTCAGTGCCATCACCACAGGCGCACGCACACACACACACACACACACACACACACACACCTCGGGAAAACCTTACAACTTTGTGCAGTTCTTCTCCTTGACCATGGGATTCATCAAACCCATGTTTGCACTGAGGTAAGGCTGCCTGGCCAATCAGAGTGTACCCCACACTCACAGCCCTTCCCCAGGGCGCATCATCCCATCCAGCTAGTCTATGTGTGTGTCACTTCCTGCTTAGAGTGGTCTATGTGTGTGTCACTTCCTCACCAGCACCAGGTCATGCCCATCCATCATCCACAGACTCTCCTGTTCCCTGAGCAACTCTGCATCCACACAACCAACTGCTTCTCACACGGTCTCCTGCACTCCCAAGGGTTAATGTGCTGTGTAATGAAGACTTGTGCGGCTGTTTGACTACTGCTACAGTACTTTTCCATTTTCAATTATGCACTCCATTTGGTATTCTGTTGGGACAGACCTGCAAGCCGTCTCTGCTCTGTTTAGTCTGGGTCACCTGTCCTTGCTCAGAGGCTGCTTCAGCTTTACCTTTTAGCTGTAGCCCTCTTACCTCTGCAAGACCTCATCCACAAGGACCTAATGGGTCCTTCCAAATGAAGGTCTAGTATCTAGTGGCCTTTTAGTTTTAGTTGTGTGCGTGTTTCATAACCACATGCTTCCAATGTATTTTGCTTCCCTATTGAGTCCTTCAATGCATGCTGATAACGGATACATGCAAATGTAAAGAGACACATCTACACAGTGTTTGCCTCAAAAGCAGAGGGGCGGTTTCCCTCATTAGACCCCACACACTCCACCTGCTGCAACCACATGGGGGTGCTCACGTGCCTTCTGGTGGAATCAACTGGAGGCAGCAGGCAGCTCACTCCATCCTCTTACTACTGCAAGACGCCAGGAGCTGGGGAAGTCAGGAGACCGGGCAGGCCCGGCTTACATAAGCAGACACACTTTATCTACAGGCCAGGTAAGTCCCCACACCCCCTCCCTCCCCACACCCCCCCAAACCACACCATCAGTGATCTGGAGGCACTCTCTCTCACTGCAGTGACCAGTCTTGGCCAAACGCATGGAGCTACAGAGCCAACTAGAGAAGAGAAAAGTGCAGAGAGAGAGAAAGAGAGACAGAGAGAGAGAGAGAGAGAGAGAAGGAGAGAAAGAGGATGTTGCAGCAATGTTACACAACATGGCATGGGCTCAAAAGGCAGGTCTTTGGAATAGTGAAAGAAGCTTCTGGTGTCTCACCAAAGCTGAAGTATACAATTAATTACTGCGCAAACGGAGCTCAGTAATAGCTCATGGCATCGCTGCAGAGGTGGATAAAGGAGGCACAGATTTCCAGCTCTGATGTTAAGCACATTTGAAATGATCTTCCCTCTTCTGGCTTTGAGACAGAAGCCAGAATTTACATCTTTTATCCGAACAGAATAGCTGATGGCTGCCTCGACAAACTGAGCCTTCAGCATCTTTTATAAAAGTTGATGATATGATTTGGTTCTTTTGGGACTCATACTTCTGCGCTTGTTCCATTTGTTCCCACAGCAATGCCCATTTTGTTCAACTGACATGTTTTATTCTACGGATGATAGTTTCTTTTCCACAAATGCTGAAATTACAACAAAAAAACGGATAGCATCTAAGCAACGTATTGTGACTAACTGCATTCTCAATTAGATGTCTTTAGAAAGATGCCAAATACACACATAGCTGTATTCATAAGATAAGTGTTCACTTGTTACCAAACAAATGTACAATGAATAGGCAGAGTAGCCATTTGCATGTCAACTCAAAAGGTTGAGGCTTTTATTCTTCTTTACTGCCACAATCACTGTCTCAGGTGTTTGAACATTCTCGACAATTCAAAAGCAGACCAGCTGCAAGACAATTAGCCCAGGATCACATAAGGGAAGACGCACTGCCTTTTTTTGCTTTACTTTGGCTACATAAATACTCTGCAAAGGGGAACAATGAATGATCAAAGTGCTTGTCGAACCTCAAACAGCACCATGACAACAGTGGTCGACTCTCTACACAGCCCCTTGTACACTTAAGGTAGGTGACAGCAGAGGGCAGATAATCCTGATACAATTCTACAAAATACAAACCTAATTCAAATACGAGTCTAGACTGCTAAAAGTGGGCATATCATGGTGGCATGATCTTACTGTTTAATTGTTATTGAATTGGAGCAAGGCTTGCTGGGACACACACACACACACACACACTATGCCCAAGTAATCCTTATAAAGTTTTAAGGCTGTGTCCCCATCTTCCAAGTCGGCAACCTTTATGTGGCGTCTTGCACAGGAGGCGTAGCCCAGAAGACCTCTAACGGCTCGTCTCTGCATTCGTCACGGGAGGCAAACAGAGACCGGGTAATTAGTCTCCTGGGTGTCAGACGACAGTTTTGGACCGATTGAGCGTCAAGCAGTTGAGTCAAGCACTGAACACAATCCACAGAAATGGAACGTTGACTCAAGAGGTGAGAAAGTGATACGCATCCACTCAACTCCACCCCCCTCTACACACACACACACACACACACACACACGTGTTTCACAACCAGCACACATTCACAGCCGACGATGCTGGAGATGTCTCTTACGCAAGTACCACTATCATCACTAACGTCCTCCTCAACGACACCACCATCATCATCATCATCATCATCATCATCACCTCTATCATCAGCATCTGCAGATGCAGTGAGCGTGAGCTTGCCTTCCCCCTGTTGCCTTCCCCTGTTCGTCACCATGGCAATGGGAGCTTTCATTCACCTCTGTGCTCCGCTCTGACATGTGGCGGCGCCATGAAAAATGCATGAGAACAGCTCAGCGAAGGGAGTTCGCAACAGCCCACCACAAACACCTGTCGTCAAACCCAGTGAACAAACGAACCAGCACATCTCCAGTCTGGGACCACTGTTTACTCTGCATACTCTCCAGTGTGTGTGTGTGTGTATGTGTGTGTGAGATATGTGTGTGCGTGTGTGTGTGTGTTTTCACTACTCTAAATAAAAGTTTGTTTTGGCCACGATGGCTGTGGTTAAACTTCTCCGTCTTATGTCACAAAGATTACATAAATGCATCAAAAATAATTCACGCCACCAGTCAACAGAGTTTATGTCAGTGGACACAGTGTTTTTCTGTGAGGGAACAGCTTGCATGCCAGAGGCAGTGCCAGCCTAAATACATCTCCACTGCAGGGCCACCTCATGACATCCGACCAGATTAGCAGGGGACTATGAGAGAAACAACATGATAAATATGAGAGGGGACATTTCGGGGCAACCCATTAATTCGGGTCTCTGAGAGCAGTGACAACATGGAGGGCTTCCTGGGACAGAGGTGAACTCCATGATGAGGACACGGCTCGGCGTCCTGGCAGGGGCTAGTCAGCATGAGAACTGCCCTCTTTTATTACCATAACAACTTCCATTTCAATGGCCAACCACTCTTGCGTATGAGTGTTTACTTTACAAGTCCACTCATCAGATATTAACTTAACCAATGGAAGCAGTCCAAGCACTGAGAAGTCCAAGTGGACCTGCTGCATTTATATTAATTGTTTGTCCATGCGTAGTTTGCCTTTATATGTGTCTTGGCCTGATACGTGTCCTTCTCTCTCTTCTCATGGATTACTGGACTGCACTTTGTGGTTTTCTGTTCAGTGTGTGAAAAATGGCATCTCTGTCCTAATTAAAAAATGTTTATTTTAAAAAGACTAAGAGACATAAAGGAATTGGGTAACCCTTGCTCCATGAACCTGTGATTTGTCAGAAATACTGACCTGCTTCTGACATCATGGTGGCAAGATCTGAAGCCAGTTCTTGTGTCTAACGCCGTGAGATCCTGCCCAGAATAAAAAACCTCGCAAGGATTTCAATGTGAGGCCATGAGAAATGGCTCACAATTTCCCCCCTAAATCATGCTAATAATATTGTAATGTTTTCCATGCAACTTGCTGTGATGATCCCCTCAGCCCTGTAGGTACCTGCCAGCTGGCATTCTTCAGCTCCATGGCAGGACTCGGAGAAGCATGTGTGTGAGAACAAGAGCAGCACAACTCAAGTCTTTACAAAATCACCGTGGAAGCATCCGTGAGCACGGATTAAAGAAGGGTTGTAAACAGCTAAATTGGTGTAGATTGCGCCATTGATGAAAGTGTCTGCCTTTAAAGACAAGTTAACGTAATGAGCCGAACTTACAGAGCAGTCATTCAGCATTAGAGACAGGCACACACACACACACACACACACACACAAAAACACATATACACACACACACGTGTGTGCGAACACACACACACACACACACACACACACACACACACACACACACACACACACACACACACACACACACACACACACACACACACACACACACACACACACACACACACACACACACACACACACACACACACACACACAAGGGGACGAGTGGTGGTGATGGTGGATAGAGCAGAGCTGATGATAATTATGCTTGCAGTAGTGGTGTCGCGCGTGGGCGTTGAGCTTTTTAAAATTCAGCTGCTCTGCCGACTTGCGCACGTCACAATTCCTCCACTGCAGAGAAAATGATAGGTTTGAGGATGTCTGTGGGAGGCTGAGAGAGTGTGTGTGAGAGAGAGAGAGAGAGAGAGAGAGAGAGAGAGAGAGAGAGAGAGAGAGAGAGAGAGAGAGAGAGAGAGAGAGGGAGGCAGTGAGTGAGAGCTATGAGAGCTAGAGAGCAAGAAAGAGAAAGATGGGGGGAGAGAGAGAGAGAGAGAGGGAGAAAGACAGAAAGAAGGGGAGCAAGGGAGCTAGAAAGAGAGCAAGAAGGAGAGAGGAGAGACTGTATATGAGAGAGAAATATTCCAGAGGCTTCTGCTTCTGGAGAATAGCGCTCGGGAAGCTCGATGGCATAATCTCACGCATCGCGCCCATGCACAAACACGGTTACCAAAACCCACATCACGACAAAGAAACGTGGGTCCTTGACCACAGAGGTTGTTGCCCTCATAATCCAACAGCATTCCATCCTTGCACTGCACAACGACACCCGGTAACTCCTCACCAGATCACACAGAGATTTGGGATTTAGGCAGTTGAGCTACAGTACCTGTCCACTCCATCCTATTGGATGGCGGGCGGAGGAGGGGTCGGAAAAGATGGCTTCCCAGCCATGTGAGCGTGACTGTGTGGAGGATGCTGGGACAGGAGCCAGAAGACTGGGGGTGGATGCAAGCACGAGAGGAGAGCGAGGGAGAGAGGAGTGGATGTGTGTGCGTGTGTGTGGATGGATGGAGGATGGAGGGAGGGGTGGATGGAAGAGACAGGCAAACGTGGGCTGGACGCTCCCACATATCCGCTCTGCACACCCGGCCCACAACTGCCGGTGCCTCCGTACAAATCACACCCTCTTCTGCCCGGGACCAACACGACGAGGTTTATATGCTGCACATAAGAGGGCTAAACCGGAGAACAGATCTACTCACAACCCTCCTGTCCAGCGATAACATTTGAAACACTTGAAAATAATCAAACTTGCCAGATATCCCGCATTTTTCTTTCTTTGACTATTTGTGAAGCATTTCACACGTCATCTTGCCTAATGCTTTGTAATGATCACCTGATAGTGACTAACAAAACGCTACAGTACGTCTGAAGTGTCCATTACGAACCCCACACCAGTCATCTCCCTGCCCCTATCAGTCCCAACCCCCCCCCCCCCCCCCATCTCTTCTCTCCGTCTCCTTTCACTGGCTTCGAGCAGCTTCAGAGAGGAACACCCTGAAATAGCCACAGATCCAGGCACAGATATCCATGCAATTTGCGTCGGTGTCTCCCTCTCCTTGGCCGCCCACGCTTGTTAAGACAATGAGGCGCGAGCTTCATTTCAGACCTGACAACAGCTTTCATGGACCGCCACTGGAGGAACGCTCACTCAGGCTCTCCCCCCCCCCCCCCCCCCCACCAACCCCGAACGCAACGACCAGCTGGGCACGCAGATCCGATATGCCACAGTCATATGCTATTTAGGGATGGAGGAGCCAAACCAGGCATCCGTCGCACAGCCCCCTGTTCAATACGATCGGACAACATTCAACATCAGGCACCCTGGCTAAGAATTCAGACTACAGTGGAAAATCATGTCATCGTGTTGTGAGATATTATCATATCTTCACTTCCAATAAAAAAATATCAGAACAGACTTCAGTTGTCAAATGTGCAAGCATCTGATACCCATCCTATGCACCAAGTGTACAGTACAGTATTTCTGGGACAGAATTGACAGTCCACACACCAAGAGGATACTGCCTGATAGCCGGAACATCACAATGTAGCATGAACACTTATCCTCTGAATCACTTAGAAAGCATTTCCTGAGCGTTTCCAGGACAAAACAATGGAATGAATAAAAGGTCAACATAACAGCTCTCTAAGGTCATAAGACATTATTGGTTTCCACAAGACCAATTGTTTCATTTTAATGTCTCACACACTGTTCAGTGTACATACTATGGGTATGGATGGAGGAGGGTGGCTAGATAGTGCTCTTCAGCTGCTCTGAGGCAGTGGGGACTACAGTAGCTGTGGCACCATAAAGAACTATGCCCACTGCACTATGGGCACCATAAAGAACTATACCCACTGCACTATGGGCACCATAAAGAACTATACCCACTGCACTATGGGCACCATAAAGAACTATGCCCACTGCACTATGGGCACCATAAAGAACTATACCCACTGCACTATGGGCACCATAAAGAACTATACCCACTGCACTATGGGCACCATAAAGAACTATGCCCACTGCACTGTGGACACAGTGCCACTCAGCAGAAATCCCTTATCTCACAGAAAGTGATAATTATTGGATGGATGGGAGAGAAAAAAAACACCTCAAATTCAAGATGTAGACAGACAAACAGACAAACAGACAAACAGACTAACAGACGGTCTGATGAATTCCTAAGTAAGCCACTACACCAGGGACTGGTTTTAAAATGGCGAGGCGCAATCTCAGAAGGTCCTCCCCAACAGCTGCTTATTTTTCATCCAAGTCCTCATGAGATGAACGGGGCTTAAATCTCCTCAAGATTACTAAATGGAACCCTTCTCATTAGTTGGAAGCAAGACCTTCCAAAAAAGAAGAAGAAGAAGAGGAAAAAAAAAAACTCAGTTCAAGTGAAAATGTCGTTGGCTAATCCTCCAAAAAAAATGGGTGCAGCAAAAGGCGCTTTTAGGGACAAGAGGCTTTTATTAAGTCACAGTCCAGACAGAGATGGGCATCTGCTAGCCCTCTCCCTGTTGACCTTGTGATATGTGTGATAATATATTGCTTGAATAATAGAACAGAGGTGAATAGTGCATTCCAAGCGGAGTTCTCTAGAAAGAGACTTGTTTTTTGCTGGTTGTGTGGTCATCATCTATGACAATTTCAACCAAATCAGAGAGCAATTTCAAGCAATTTCCCACACAATAGGTCTTAACATGAAAGACAGGCGGTAGCAGAGCTCAAAGCAATTTTCACTGTGAGACAGAATCAATGTTACGGTCGCTAAAAACGAAGCATCCTATTGTCAATATTTATTTATGGTAAATAAAAAAAAGACCTAAGGCTCATTGTAACTCGCGAGCGCTTCTGCTAGCAAATGCCAAGATTTGTTTACAGCTGGAGTCCCCATGCATAGATAGACTCCCACACAAAATAGAACAAACTGGGGAAACATTATTTTCAAAACATAACCTGCCAATCGCAATTCTTAATTAACTTCTGTGCACATACAGACAAAGTGGCCTCAGGAACTGTACATGCGCGGTAAAACCTCTCCCTCTGGGGATGTAATGTGCAGACAATGTAGCTGGACACAGACTGAGAGTAGCAGCAGCAGCAGCAGCAGCAATCCCAATACATTCCCACAAAGCCTACTTTGAGGCCTCACTATCTGAAATTGAACCGTTTCAAATAGATGGAGTCCAGCTTCATTGCCTTGGATCCAGCGCTTTCCCCCCAGGGGGAATACGGCTGTGTTCTGTAGCACGGAGACGCAGCGATCCAAGCATGGCAGGACACAGCCAACACAGATAGACAGACAGATAGAAGCTTTTACAGGCAAGCAGGAATGTGGCGTGTCTGCGGATACCGCTCAGGTCACCTCTCAAGAGGTTTGTAGACAAGGAGGAAGTGCCGTCACACACACACAGGGCATCATTCCACCTGACCACTAAGTGGCACTTTGAGTAGTCCGGGGGGGATAGTGAGGGAATGGTACACCAGAGTCCAACTCCTGCTGAAGTTTAGAAACATAAACTGCTTTCTGCTGGTTAAGACACACAATATTAATACTCTGGACATCATCACAGGAAGAAATTTGATGTCATTTTTGTCTGGACTTCCAGGTCAGTATTTTATTTTGGCTTACACACAGAAACAGGCACGCACGCACACACACACACACACACACACACACTTAATACACCACAGCCACGCTAGGCTTGCAGTAGTAAGCTCCTTCCTCCCCTGATCCATGTAAGGGGGGAGAGAGGCTTCATCTAATGAGCACTGAAGCAGTGCCATCCAGAACAACCCCTGGCAATATGGGATGAGATCAGCCCTTTTCTGAGCCAACAGGGAGCCATTCCCCGGGCAAACTGCTGAATAGTGCATCAGGACATGGGCGAGAGGGGGATAGAGGAGGATGAAGAGGAGGAAGGAGGACCGGAGCGTCCGCCCCCTCTAGCTCCACAACAAAGCCCCAGCGTTCCAATGAGGCCCGGCTGCTAGAGCCACACAGACAAGGCCCTCTTTTCCCCTGCCGCTATTAGCCAACGTCAGGAGGCCGCTCGGAGCTCACAGCCACTTCTTTCGCGGAACCCCGCTCAACACCGCCGCCGCAAACACTCTTTTTCGGAACAGCTCGGCCCCTGTGTTTTCCGTCGGGCCCGCGCGGCGACCTTCCGCGCCCCCTCTCGCAGCTGTGGGGGCTATATTTGGCTGCCGGGGAGCAGTGGGAGAGACAGGTGTGACAGCTAATATAAGATGACTCAGCTGAAGTCATCACGCTGCACCGAGACTAATGCAATTAAGACGGGGGGGGGGGGACTGAAAGACATCATTCCATTTCAGTGAAGTAAATGGCCGCCGACCTGCAGCAAACAGCAAGGTTAGGGTAGCGCGCCACAGCGAGTAACCTGTTAAAGCCAAGTGCAATTAACTTTGCATGGCAACAATATTCCATCATAGACTGACGAACAAAATGGACCGTTTCATTACTAGCTGCGTTCCCCTTCCATACCCTCCCCAACTGGCATATCTGCTGTATCGCCTGGAAAGACAGATGTGGGTGTAATGAAGGCTAAGAGAAGAGACTGACAGAGTGAGAGAGAAACAGAGAAAGAAAGAGAGAGAGAGAAAGAGACAGGGAAAGAGGGGCAGAGAGAAAGACATCTTTGCGGAGGATATCAGCTGCCATTTGATGGGCTTGGTGGTGTTGATTAGCATGCTCCTGCTCACCTTTTGGCTCTGACGGATGCATACCAATGAGCCGATCCCCTTCCTGCTGTCAGATGCTCATTCCACACTTCATTTCAGGGTGGGGGGGGGGGGGGGGTGAGAGGGGGGTGGGCGAGGGGGTACTTCTCTGGTCCACTGCATGGCAGGTGCTGATTTAATATCCAAATGTTAGGATGGCTCACTACGCTGGGCTAGGCTGATTGGTTCCACCACTGACTAAAACCAACGCAGACATGCGAAACGCACACTAATCAACGCACATACGTGCATGCACGAACTCCCACACAAATGGTCACATACACACTACCCACTAATGAGAGAATATTCAGTAGGCAGATGATGTGCACGTCTGTGGAAGATCCAGGGAAATTACTTGCATTTTTATAAGTTATCGGGGGGGGGAAAAACAAACACTTGAAGTCCCTGAAATTGCCAACTGGCTCAATGAATTCTGTTTGCTTGACTCCTCACATGAGGGCTTCCACAGAGAGGAAATTACCCATGGAGATCAGCAGCATTTCAAACTCATCCCGGCCCTTTCATGCACCTCCGAGTGTTCACCATGGGGTGAGTGCTAACAGGTTAGCTGTTCTTGTAATGCCTTTTTATGTCTGCCTTAGGACGCCTTCAAAAGGAGTGCTACTGAGCTTTCAGGCAAGACTAGAGGAATATTAAAAGCATGACAATATGAGTAATATGCTTATGCTTTTAGAAAAATGTGTCAGAACACAGGCAGAAAAACAGGATCATGAACCAATGGACTTGAAGAGCTGGTAGCCCCATATTGGTTTACATTTCTTACATGAGAGGCCTGGTGTCATTTAGCTCACTGCTACGGTGCGAGCGCAAGCAAGCCATAACAGCAACGCCTAAAGTCTCAATTGTTACCCACAACAACCACGCCAACATAATCAAGGACAAGCTGCCTACAAGTAGACAGATAGCGTATGTCGCAGTATCTCATCAAGTCAACACACACACATACATGCAGACACACACACACACACACACACACACAGAGACACACACACACACACACACACACACACACACACACACACACACACACAAACACACACGCTCTTTTCGCGTCTGTCATTAGAATGCAAATAAAGAGGGGGCACCACTTCACTGATCCAGTCACAACATGCAGCACAACGCCTATGCCTGAAGAGGGCCAACCGTCTTATTTGAATGCCAGTCAGTCGCAGCTGCAGTTAACCCCATGACAGCTTCCTCTATAAGAGCCAGGATTTGGCATATTGGACATGATTTGGGCAGCTTTGCTCTAAAGCTGTAGCTAGAAGAGAAAAATAAATAAATAAGAGAATCTCAAATAGGCCAAGGGGTTAAAGGCCCTCTCTTATGCCAGCTTAGACCTTAACTCTCCAATCCTTCTTGTAGATTGAAGAAAACATGTGTGAAGGCACCTCTGCCTTGTCAGATAAATGGACAAGGAAAAAGAATGACGCAAAAGAATGACGCAAAAAAGGAAACTTCATCTGTTTTGATGCGACTCTCTATTAAGGGGACAAATGAGGTTTTGTGGGTCCACATCCACTTGGGAGAGCTTATATGGAGAGAACTACAAGGCAATCAGGGGCTGTCCCAAAAGGTGACCACTGTGGTTAGCAATCATTTCCCACTGCTGCTGAATAGGTTTAATTAAAGTGATTTTCTCTTTTGGCCGAGTGCACCGTGAGCATAGTGGGAGAGGGAGCTCCACACTTCGACCAGAAACTCATTTGTCAACTACAGTAAATGTAGAGCCGCCATTGGGTGTATTGTTCCTTCTTTGCATCTTGAAACACAAACACACACACACACCATCATCCTGATATTAGTTGATGGCAGTGTGGATTCATTTTATTCCGCCAGTTCCAAAAATCCTCCAAATTGTGTCGCATGGTCTGTTTAATAAAGCGAGATGATCATTTGAGCGAAACAAAACATTAGTTAATTACCCTCTTAGTCACCCACCTGTCCTTCTCTGTCGTTTTGATAATGAAACCCTGCATCCATTCCACTCTCCATCAGGTGTTCCCCAGCTCTGCCCATAATGGACTGCCTGGGCAAAGCCGTATACTGGTTATTGTTTATTCCACACGCCTCGCTCCAGCAACAGTCAGCAGAGTTCCAAAAGCTGAGCTGTATCTTTGCTCCACACCTCCTCCCAGGCCTGACATATCGGGTGCTGGATCTAGCACTAGTGTCCCTGCTCTGACACATTCAACCCGTCTAAAAATAGACCAGGAGGTGGGAAGGGACACCAATTAACTCCAGCTCCAGGTAAGCAGTCTCCAGCTTGCTTAGCTTCTGGAAGGCTGTGTGAACGCTCCCGAGCAGATCCCATCCTGACACTAATTATCAGGGCCTGTGTGTGCCCAATACACCTGCATCTGAGAGAGAGAGAGAGAGAGGCACTGACTCAGAGGGGCAGAAACCGTGAGCACACAATGACACGAGTGGATCAACATGGACGCCTCCAAACACAAAATGAATCGTTCATACTCCGTATCGAACATTTCGTTTATAGCCACACTGGTTAGACTATGCCTTTAGCTCTGGGTTTTCAGGTACTACGAGGAGCAGTGTTCACTCGACCATTCACCTCATATAATCCACGAAAAAAAAGCAGGGCGCGTTTGTTCGGTAAACATGACACCTGGATCGATCCAAAGCAAGATGTTGTTCGGAGCTGTGCTGCTACGGATTGACATTCCCTAACCCCCCAGACTCGGTCCAGGGAGAGCAAAGACAATAACGGAGCATCAGCCTGTGACGCTCTAGAGACACAGGGTACACAACTGGAGAAGGTAAATGGATAACTAATCTAAGTTTAGCCAGCGGTTGAGCCTTGCCTCGCCACAATAAACGCGGCGGATCCCAATAAATCCCAACTAAGCTCTGCCCACGCACTCTGCCGTGCACCAACTCTTACGCCTTAAGAAAAAAATGAGCTATTTTTGCAGTAGGGTCTGATGCATTACTGCCTACCAAACGACGACTCCCCACTCTTCAAAGCTCTGTCGCATACGAAGAAAGGACCGCGAAAGATGGTCAGTGTGACTGGGTATAATACTGACACTTCATCCACTTGCATGTCCAGATGGGGTCACTATTACTGCACTTGGTCTGCAGACATCTGTTGAGTGATTTAGGATCCAAAACAACAATTGATAGCATTTCTCATATTGTGCTTTACACCTCAGACAAATCTACGCAAACACAAACGCACACACGTAAAAACATAAACATGACAGAGAAAAAGAAGTTAAGAGAACCATAAGAAACAAATGGCTTCTTTTACATCTAATAGACAAAATGACATCTGCTTTACTTTAATTTCGCTGCCACTGTTTCAGACTCCAATGACACTCTAGGGACAGATGGGAATTTGTTCATAGTAATAATAACAACAACAATCATAACATCATCAACAACAGGATGCTTGGAAACAGCTGGATACACAAAATGGATGACTTTCTTATATGCACTGAAACATCTTTAAAATGCCCTTCAGAACTGTGTGGCCATGTAGCTTAAAAACATAATCTGCATTGAAATGTAGCACTGTTAATCACCTCTAGATAGCTGATTTTGTGAGGGTATAGCACACAAACATCAGACAATCCCACTAACGATGTCGAGATTATATAGTATCACATAACACATGCATCACATGCATACATTTGAATCCACGAATGAAATAGAATCCACAATTTTCCCCCCTGCTCACTATTAGTCTTATATAACTTGAGGAGAGACAAGCTTGGCTCTCATCTAATTAGACTTGTGCCACTTCTACAGCACCCTTAGAGAGGGAAGGTGGGCCATGCCGTGCTAGGAGGAATTACGACGGGAAGCCACGATTCCACACACATAATCACCCACAGGTGCTCCGCTGCCAAATCAATACCTCGGGCCGGCTAGTGTTGCACCAGGGGTTTGGATGAAAACAGTATTTGTATTCCTGCGCCATCTAAGAGCCATCCAGCTGCCGGGGTGTGTTCTGCAAATGAGCACTGTGGAACACGGAGGAAGTCTGTCACCCAGACACAGCCATTCTTCTCAATCCACAGCGTAGACTTTTTGGCTTGGTTTGATATGGCCTTGTCTACACATAGCTGCACATTTTAAAAAAGCCCATTCTGCTTTTCTGTCAGTTCTGAAATGGATCACATTCACAGTGCATCCATTTTGAAATCTCTTTTGGTCTCTCTGCACACACAAGAAAAATCACCAAGGCCTTTGCACTGAGCATAGGCCTAAATATAGAAATCAATCAGCAAACACATCACGTCACTGCACGGTTCTGGTCCACTGACCGTTAATTGCTCTGGAAACACAAATTAAATATCGCAAACACTGCATTCAAATAAATGTGAATGACATTTCACTACTAGAAAGCCATACACTGAGTGTAGACCTCCGCGAATGAAAGTGAAACTACAGCACTTTCCTGGATACCCCATGATTTGGACCCATTCCAAACTCTAATGGGCTCTTCCTTGGCCTATGCTACCTCTTTCCACCAACATTAGGAAAAAATGGTCCAGTAAATTGTGCTTGATCCTGCTTACAGACAGACAACTACAGCATACCAAAAACACAAGCTCCTCGGTGGAGAAAATAATTAAACACACAAGTTTTTGTTGTGGCTTTGTTATGAATACTGTGGTAAGGACATCTCTACACCACCACAGTCCTTGCCTTGCGCGTGCACACAGACACACAGAGACACACACTCACAGTACATCACCATCTTTAAAGGGATATTCCGCCATTTGTGGAAATACGCTCATTTTCCACCTTCCCTCGAGCAAAACAATCGATATTTACCTTGTTCCCGTTCATCCAGCCATTCTGTGAGTCTGGCGATACAACTTTTAGCTTCAGCCTAGCATAGATCATTGAATCGTATTAGACCACTAGCTTCTCGCCTGCTAGCTTCATGTTTAAAAGTGACTAATATTTCTGGTAATTTTCCCATTTAAAACGTGTCTCCTCTCAAGTTAGAAAGTGCAATAAGACCAACTGAAAATGAAACCTAGCGTTTTTCTAGGCTGATTTGACATGGAACTACATTCTCATCTGGCGTAATAATCAAGGCAACTTGCAGCTACTGGCACTACTACTGCTTGATGTCTATGGGGACTATTTTCAGATGCTGCGTACGATATCACTGCGCCTATGGTACGTTTGCAAGTTGCCTTGATTATTACGCCAGATGAGAGTGTAGTTCCATGTCATATCAGCCTAGAAAAACGCCAGGTTTCATTTTCAGTTGGTCTTATTGCACTTTCTAACTTGAGAGGAGACACGTTTTAAATGGAAAAATTATCAGAAATCTTAGTCACTTTTAAACATGAAGCTAGCAGGCGAGAAGCTAATGGTCTAATCCGATTCAGTGATCTATGCTAGGCTGAAGCTAAAAGTTGTATCGCCAGACTCACAGAATGGCTGGATGAACGGGAACAAGGTAAATATCGATTGTTTTGCTCGAGGGGAGGTGGAAAATGAGCGTATTTCCAAAAATGGCGGAATATCCCTTTAATGTTAGACTATAAAATTAGTGGATTTACTACTTCATATAAATCAGCTGAAGAACAATGTTATGTTCCGCAACTTCCGCTGCTAACCACCGTGTAAGTAGCGACGATACGTCATCATACAATTCAGGACAAAAGACAAAATATGTTTGCATCTGACTGTGAGAGACATTAAAGCACATTATCCTGAAGAGATTAGCCATCCTGGTTCAGTCCCACCCAGCTTGAGCTTGATAGGAAACACCTGATGCCAAGCAAGCGTGCCCCAAATGCCTGAGGGAAGGCCCTGCCGCAGAAATGAGTCTTCCCCTGCCTCCCTGCCTGCCTGCCTGCCTGCCTGCCTTTTCAGCAGCACTTGTGAACTTCCTTTCCTACATTGCGAAGAGTGTGTGAAACATCATAGCACCTTGGTGCCACTAGCCTTTGAACTCAATCACAGGCAGTGTATGTGTGTGTGTGTGTGTGTGTGTGTGTGTGTGTGTGTGTGTGTGTGTGTGTGCGTGTGAGAGAGAGAAAGAGTGTGTATGTGTGAAAGAGAGTGTGTCTGTGAGTGTGTGTGTTTGCTCAAGTGTGCATTCACACATGACACTAAAGTCAAACCTGCAACTCCTGCTGAATAATCCACTATTTCACCTGCCCACTCTCTTCCTCCCTCTCCCGCTCTCTCTTTCTCTCTCTGCCTGCCCCACACACACACACACACACACACACACACACACACACACACACACACACACACACACACACACACACACACTCTCAATCTCTCTCGTCTTATCCTCTCCCTACACCAGAAACCTGTTGCCATGGCAACCCCAAAGTGCTCATGCCTGTCTAGAGTGTGAAATAATCTATTAGCTTTTTATTTATTTCTTTATTTCTTTATTTCTTTATTTATGTTTTCGCACCCTATTGGATGAGTTAGGGTGTGTGTGGGTTGTGTGGTGGCATCAAGTAGTCACCAAACTCATCAGGCCCCCTTCCTAACAGAGTGACCAGTCATGTGATGAAGGTGTCTGGGAGAATGAGACGAGGAAGCCGGCTATACCTACCTCACTTCCTTCCTTTCTCAGGCCTCCATTGATGTCTACTGGCTATCTCAAAGTCAGCATCCAGACAGACGAGCCTGGTAAACATCTGAATCACAGTACACGGTTTTGTGTTCACACACCCTGAAGCACTTCAGAGCTGATGCGAGAGAGAGGGGGGAGGAGGGGGTGGTGAATGTGTCCAAGGCTGAACAGAACAGCAGGATTTGTATTCTGCAGAGGTTTTTGAAATTCACTTATTTATTCTGATTAAATGAAAAAAAGGGAAAGAAAACATAGCTTGCAGCTGCTGGCGTCGTCAGACAGAGCTCTCTTAAGGGAGACATGGATTTTCATTTCAGAGTGTCAATGCCAACGGAACCACAGGTGACGGTGTGGCGTCTCTGCCATGCGCATGAAAATTTATCAGTTGGAAATTTCCACGGCCTTCCTCAACATTAGACCGGCCGGCGCTCTCTAAATGCAATGCTCTACCCTCCTGGGTGAACTCTATCAGCGAGTCTGAAAACGCAGTGATGGGTTTGCAAACAAAGAGATGGATGAATGCCTGCAAGCAAACTGCTGTTTGTTTATGCAACTTGTGCCACACTCATGTCCAAGCCTTACAGTGGGCACACACAGCCACATATGTTTAAGCACATAGCAAAGCAGCAGATGGTCTTTAGACTCTTTACACTGATGCGCCTTCATTAGATCTCCATGGTATGTGTGTATGTGCATTAAGTCAAGCATTAAATGCGAGTGAGAGTGAGTAAGCTAGAGAGGGGAAGAGAGAGAGAGATAGAGAGGGGAAGAGAGAGGTAGAGAGAGAAAAAGAGAGAGAGAGATGAACTGGGGACATGGCCATACACACAGCTGGAGGGGGACAGACGTTTCACTCATCAATGCAACTGTTGTCCTGTGAGTTAGAGGCGCGCACTCTTCACTTACACACACACACACACACACGCACGGCTCCAGGCTGATGTTGCATCAGTGTCCCTGTCTGTGCTGCACAGAACTTTGAGTAGAAAAGGCGCAGGGTTACATGGTAACATTAAAAATGAAACACACACACACACACACACACACACACACACACACACACACACACACACACACACACACACACACACACACACACACACACACACACACACACACACACACACACACACACACACACACACACACACACACACACACACACACACACACACACACACACACACACACACACACACACACACACACACACACACACACATTTCGCCACAAGAGAGAATGAAACATGCATAACAAACAAAGGCATACGCACATGAAGCGTGCTGGCAAAAACAAACACGAATATAAACACACACATAAAAAACACAATACAACTTCAGACACACACACATCCTCATAAATACAGTATGTTGGCACATGACCACACAGACCCACCACCATGAGTGTGTGTATGTGTGTGTGTGTGTGTGTGTGTGTGTGTGTGTGTGTGTGTGTGTGTGTGTGTGTGTGTGTGTGTGTGTGTGTGTGTGATTAACACAGGGCTGTTTGGTTCTATCTGCCTGTTCTAAAGCAGCAGCAGCGTGTCCCCATCCATCTCTAATGTGCATGCAGCACAGCACAGCACCGCCCACGTCCACGCTCACACAGAGAGAACGGAAGTGCTTTCACAGTGGCAGGCAGGGAGAGGGAGAGGGAGAGGGAGAGAGAGGACAGAGAGAGAGAGAGACAGAGAGAGAGAGAGAGGCGTGTGTCCTCTCGTTGTCACACACACACACACACAGAGAGAGAGAGAGAGAGAGAGAGAGTGTGCCTCCATTTGAGACTCCATGCTCAATGCCAAATAAGACACCGCTGACACAGCCTAGCACTCTAGCTCTCTCACTCTCTCTCTTTATTTCTGTGTTGGTTATCCTCACAAACATGCACACACACACATACACAGAGAATAGATAGAGAGACAGATATATATATATAGAGAGAGAGAGAGAAAGGGGAGAGAGAGAGAGAGAGAGAGAGAGAGAGAGAGAGAGAGAGAGAGAAAGAGATAGAGAGAGACCAAGGTCTGAGACCAGGTTTCAAATGGAGGAAAATCTCTCCCCCACTCCCACCACAACCATCTCCTCTCAGTGCCGTGCGCCTATAAAGCAATCCAAGAATTACGATTTCCAAAACACAAAATGAGAATGTGCCAGGCTGGAGATGTTTACACACATTAGTATACAATATTTGTTCAGCACAGAGCAGCAACTATTACCATTTGCACAAAGCTAATGTTGACCACTGTTATTAGTCTGTGGAAATAACAACAACAACAACAACAAAAGAAAATCATAAAAACTTTCAACACTTAGTCAGACTTGCTGAGTCATTTTCATAAGATTGACTGAGGAGATGTGAAGCACTTTGGAGGGCCTCCAGCCCCCAGAACCATCTCTCAGACCACCCCAGTGATTACCCCACAGACTTGATTCCCACATGCTGGTTATAGCTCCAAACTTAGATTACTGTGGAATGTTAATTCTACACTAACATGGAGTTAAATGACCAATTCTGGAGGGGAGGGGGGTTGCTGGGCTCGTGCTTTGAAAACTGAGGGGGGAAATGGGATTCTACTCTTTGTACATTTGAGTTCAGAGCCTCTCTGCTAGATGGTCGTGGCCAAGCGTGAGCTGTTCCAGTTGGCCATCTCTCTCTACGTCGGATGCCCAGTATCCTTACAGCCTTGCTCTGTAGCCTACGCTGCCCAATTGGTCACGAGTCATTTAATATTCAAGAGCGAGAACACAGAGAACCAAGCAGAGACAAAAAGGGGGATCAATATTTTACCTCATGAATTATTGCCATGGCATTTCTTTTATGAAATACACAAGCCATACTTTTGGAGGGCTTCATTTGGTAGGCAATCCACAGCCTCCATCACATTGCATCAGATTCCTATTAAATTGTGGCTTATGATGTAGGGTAATGCAAAAACACCCGAACCGGTGCCGTGAACTGCCATTACTCCCATTACAGGTCCTTTCAGTCACCATGAACACACCTGCTAGAAAAGACTGATGTCAAAAGCTATTACACTTTCTGACAACCAAATATACTGGCTGAGTGCAGTATAGTAGAGAAATATACATTTATGAAACGTGGACTTTTTTCCTCCTCTAAAAAATAGAGGCCAGTAGCCTACTAATGGGATGATGGCATATTACGGTAGTCACTTAAACTGTAGCAACTTGGACATATATGGTGACATGTGAAGTGCTGTTTTAGAGATCACAAGCGTAATTCCCCTCACCTACACAATGTGATTGATATACCTCAATAGTCCATTAATATCCAAATTCAAAGCTTGCAGTCCAGAAAACCATGGTATGCTTCCAAAATGGTAGTACACCAGATCCCCTAAAATCATTTAGCTCAATCTTCTCTGCTACCCAGCAGTGGATTCCATTGCTCAGCCACAATGTACAACAAAAACAGCAGGCTTATGTGATGTGTATAGCAGGCAGCGAGAGGAGTAGGCGGCTGGATGAACTGTCACAACAGTGCCACAGGTCAGTCCCGCGCTGAATCCTGCCGGCCTGCAGTGTTTGGTTTCAGCCCCAGGATGCAGCTGTGCATGACGGAGGGAGGAAGGAATCCATCAGCCCTCTCCACCAACATCTGAGACGCGAGGTCCGCTCCGCGCCGCGCCGAGGACGAGACCCCTGGCTTCCGGTCAAACACGCCGGTGCCGCAGCAGGACAGAGAGAGGCTCTGTCTGACTTAAAGCCGGCCCTCGCGGCGCGGCGCGGCGGCCTAAAAGACATCACGAGCTGCCCTATTAACGCGATCCTGCCAACATGGCAGAATCTCTGCTCCGGGTCTCCAGCGAATATGTTTTTAGATAAAGTCATTTCATGCCTCTGTAAATTTATTAGTACAGGGACCGCTTATCTAGATGGGGGTTCAATACGGCGCCGTGTAGCATGGTAAATTAGAAAAGGAGGAAGAGGAGGAGGAGGAGGAGAAGGAGGAGGAGGAGGAGGAGCAGGAGAGGGAAAGTGATAGGAACCGCAGTCACCACACAGCTTACGCTGCACATACTGTAGAGCACAATGCCTGAGCTTATCACTAGGGTCACAAACTCCACTCAGAGTATCAGTGTGCGTCTGCAAACATCGTCTGAAGTGCATATTTGTGACGGTACGCTAATGAACACAGGATGAGGATAAAATACCCAGCGGGCTTAAAATCTCTAATGAAGGAAGATTTTCAAAGCGCAAAATTTATCTCCATACGGCTGGCTATTCAAATTATCATTTTGGAATAAATCAGCTGCACACACTCATACGCACATACGTACACGCATCAAGGGATTATCATAAACTCTCAATCATACCTCAACCCCTACACACACACACACACACACACACACACACAGAGAGAGGCTCTCACACACACACACACACACACACACACACAGAGAGGCTCTCACACACACACACACACACACACACACACACACACACACACACACACACACACACACACACACACACACACACACACACACACACACACACACACACACACACACACACACACACACACACACACACACACACACACACACACACACACACACACACACACACACACACACACACACACACACACACACACACACACACACACACACACACACACACACACACACACACACACACACACACACACACACCAGGAGAGCCTTGTTGTGCAGCAGCTCATTCCGGTGCAAGGCGGCTGGAGGCCTGTGTTCTCATTAAGAGCGGAGACAGACGCGGGAGCTGTGGCAGAGAGCTCTCC
>NC_084995.1:31909980-32002480 GCF_963854185.1 Sardina pilchardus | reverse complement strand
GCGCAAGTACCAAACATGATCATTTACACATCTAACTAAAAGCAGTGTGTCGTAATGCATCCTCTCCTCCATCCTACTCTCCTCCTGTCATTTTGAACAGGTCCTATTATGAACTGCTTGTTCTTCCATCCAAATGAATGACGATGATGTCGGGGATCCAACATGCACTAGGGCACTAAGCGAACACTGAGCCTCATAAGTCTCAGAAAATATGCTGCAATTGGCTTGGCAAAGGACTGCCTTCTGAGAGACAAGAGAGGCACGGAGAGAGAACACTCACTCACATGTCACACATTTCCGGCCAAAAGTGATCTTCAGTGTAAATCGCACAAACCCATCTGTTTTGGCTGGGGCCATATAAACCCATAAACGAATCACTGTACGAGCACATTTAAGCCCTGGATAAAACCTTGAACATGGTATGTCGGGTTGTATCAATCTGAACTTGACTTAATGTATAAGATTTTTTTTTCAGGGAAGGTCCAAGTGCCCAAGTTCCCACAGGAGCCGGGTTCAACCTGTATTACCATTTCTTCCCATTGTCGTTTAGCGGCCCATTCTATACTACAGGCATATGGCAGGTACTGAAGTGGCTGATTGCAGCAAGAATCAGGAAAAGTAGGCAGGGGTCCAAGGTGGTGGGAAACAAAAACATCCCGGAGCTCCCCAGTTGATCAGGAGGGCATGAGCAATCACCGCTGCGTGGCGATGACGGAAAACAGCCCACATAGACATCATACCTCCTACCTTCATTCAACCAACCACCACCACCACCACCACCACCACCACCACACATCTCCCTTTCTCCCTTTCTCTGCTACTGCATCTGCTATTGGTGCATACTGTAGGTAACCCTTAAGGTTAATGTTCCAGTCAATGGACCCTGGCAGAAGAGTATGAATCGGGTGACGTATGGAGTTCACGTATGCGGTGATGATGGTAAAAAAAGTGCCCATGGACCTCTGAGTGAACTGCATTCATCTCAATATTGTGAGCCAAGCGTCTTGCTTATGCTCTTGATTCATTGTCCTTTGTGGGGAGCTGGGGAAGGTAACTGAGCATAGGGGACAAGCCAGCATCTGAACAACATGATAGGCCATTATAGAACTACCTCAGACACACCACACACACAGCGATCTGCAGTTTCTGATGGAGCACAGTGACTCGAAACAATGCAATAAAAATAAAATGTTCACTCACCTAGTATTTTCAAATGTGGCGAAATCCAGCGGAGACAGGCAGGACATAAAGAAAAAGAGGAGGAGAAAGATAGGTCAGCAAGAGTGATTGCATTCAAACTTCAGCTTCAACTTCAACTTCAAAAACCTGCTGATTTCAAAAAGTAGCTACACAGCCCACGAGCCACTCTTGAACAACATGCTGAAGGACACAATAGGAAACCTGAGCTTTTATTGATACCACTTCCATTGGTCGTTCTCCATCCCTTTGTTTTACAAAAGCAATTTCTCAATTTCACCCGACACCAGATAATCTAAGGCACAATAACACTTTGTGCGCTATTGATAGTCAGCGGAGATGAGGCCGCCCATAGAGCCCTACAGCTCTCTCTACTGGCGTTCAGCGCGTTGGCTGGAAAGTGCAGTCTTCAGGCTCCTCATTCTGCTGACAGGCGCTTGCTCACTTGAGTTCCTCGCCTCCTCATCCCCGTTTATTTCCGTGCCACAACTCATCCTCCGTGCGACGGCCGGAGAGGAATCAAAGCGGACAGCGCCGACAGAGGCGGCCCCGGCAGCAGCTCTCTAGCGAGCCCATCAGTCCAACTTTTCTGGGATGGCGTTGGCAGCAGATCCAAACTTCACAACCCCCACCGTGTATACACACACACACACACACACACACACACAGAAGCACACACACACACACACACACATTTCAGTAAAACATCACTCCAGGGGCTCAATGCTTAATACAGACAGGTGGATGAGCCAATCTAATTCGGCCCCAGTGACGGGGCGAGACTGACCCCTGACCCTGAGTCTCTTCCTGTAGGGGTTCCCCCTCCCACACCCCAAACCTCCGCGGAGGTTTCCCACCAGCCTCAGAGGATGGGTTGCAAAAGCAGTTGCACAAGACGCTTTACAGGTCACACTCACACACCAAAAAGTGTTTAAAGTGACGAGGGTTTCGGACATAAAACTCTGTAGGCCTACCGTTCAAAAGCAGTGCTCTCTGCAGAGAATTGTTTCAATTCTTTTCGGTAGTGGTTCGCCTCAAATTGGGACCAGACATCTGAAAACACTAAAAAACCCTCAAATAAATACCCAACCAGCTGCAATCATTATTAGCACACAAAGGCACAAACAGTGATAATTTTGCCTGGAGAAGAGAGCATTAAAACAAAATGTAGCTGAAGAAAACTTTTCTTTGCTAAACCTGACATTCAGTCACCATTACAATTTTTTAACTGATGATAGGCTGAAGTGCAACATGAGTCACACTTTTAAACTGCACCTCTCTAGCATTCGCAACAATAAATATCTCCTCTGCCTCTCAAGAAAAATAACATGTGTTGGCTAGTGACGGCCTTTGGAATCCAAGTGGTTTGGCTATTAGAGCAAACACAGACCTGTTCAAGGCACTAACTGCTTTGGTACTCCTTCAGACGAAACAAAACTGGCCACTGGGTGTCAACGCTTGTCCAAGCATTAAGACCAATCCAAAACTCACCCAAGTATGGACTTGTTGTGAGATTTGGCATCTGTAGGATTGCACCTTTTACCAGAATGCAGCGAGAGAGAGAGAGAGAGAGAGAGAGAGAGAGAGACATCAGCCCTTACAAGGCCAAATTTGTAACGTTACCAGTTGTTGCACAGGCATAGCAACTAATGTTGAAAATCTAAATCATCTGCCCCAATTTAATCCTTGTTGCAGTGCATCACAGATAAAGGAAGCACTGATCAGTCATATCCCTACCCATCAATATAGCAGAAACAAGATTTTAGTGTAGAAGCTCCTTAACACACCAAGAAATGACAGTCACAACAGGCAAGTCTGTGAGCTGTGGGCCATGCATAAATGCTGCTCATGTTGGGGGAGAAATCATTCTTAAATGTTTCCAGCGACAACACAATATGCCCTTGTGAGTGCACACTGTCCGTCTCAAAGAGCACTCCGAGAGGATGACTTCAGGGGCTAGGATTACACCGGGGTAATACTCCAGAACGATCCCTCATAAAAATGGTAATGACATATTTCTGCCACAGATCCCATAGTTTCCATCATCCGACCCCACCAACACTCCTCCTACCGCCCGACAAAAGAGAGAGACTGACAGGGTGAGAATGGGGTGGGGGTGGGGGGGTACAAACAACCAGGCGGCAGTGCAAGAAGCTGTGAAAAAGACTGGTAAAAAGCTAGAGAAGCAGGATGAGAAAATGAGGAGGAGGGGAGGAGGGGGGTGACAGGAAGAAAGCTGAGGAGAGACAGATAGAAGGACAGCAAAGATGGAGGTATAGAGAGAGCAACAGAACAGATAGCCCCAGAGGCAGAGGGTAGCCAGTGATGGGGCGATACGAGCTCAGGGTCTTCATGCTTCAAAAGGCAGCTCCCCGTAAGCAGCCCCCCCCCCCCCCCACTCCCCCTCAGCCCGGTGTGGCATAAAGACGTTTCTCTAGCAGCCCTCGCTCACGCTTACATAACACCTCACCTCACCTCCCTCCCTCCCTCCCTCCCTCCCTCCCTGCCAACCAACCAACCACCCACTCCTCTCCTCTCCTCTCCTCCTCTCCCCTCCTCTGCCGCAGCTTTCTGAGGAGTGGAGAGTGCAGTTAGAGGCAAAGCACACAAAGACGCGTGCCCAGCAGAGTCAAGGCAAAGCCAACACACAGGCAAGCCTCACAAACACAAACACAGGCACACTGTGGACCGCATCTGCATGGAGGCAATTTCTGATACAATCATGCCGCTGTACAGAAATCGAACGCACAGAATCACATTAAACCCTCAAAACTATGAGGTTGCACACCTGCGCTTTCTTCAGTGATGCTCTTCAGTAGGACAGCGCATTGATGCCAAAACAGAATTACTGACTAACAATTTACTCTGCCCTTTCAACATTGATATTCGGTGGCGAGAGCTAACTAGATATCTGGGATATGGGTCCTATTATCATATTTCTCCAATCTGACCATGACACTTTTATAAATGTATGCAGCAAATTGATGTCAAATTTGCAGAAGCATTAAACGCCTGATAGCTCGTCTAGTCTTTTACAGGACCATTACTAATCAAAACTGAACACAGCCCTCACACTGCTTTGTCATGAGCACTCAAGCCCTGAGAGAGGTGATAGAACACAGGTGGGCTGAGACTCGCAACCAGAGGGTAGGCTTAGTTTCATTTTAGCTTTGGCATATCAAGATTTTGTCCGTCCTTGTAGCATATTAATCAACATTCACATTAAGCTTATGCGATTGTTTGATAATCAATGTCAACGCAATCTGGACAAACAGTCGTTTTTTCTCCACTTTCTCTTTAAAAGATGGACATAGCGGCTCCCTAATTTTCTTTTTCTCTCTCTTTCTCTGCTTCTCTCCACCTCTCTCTTCTCCCTCCTACTCCACCTCCCAGGGGGGGACTCTGCAGAGATAACACAGCCGTTAACGGTCCCAGCTCCTCTCTTTGCCGCCCACCCTCGGCCACCTACACATCGCCGAACACACACACACACACACACACACACACACACACACGGTAGGGCTCCAGTACTCCCTGCTCCACTTCTCACCCCATCCGAGGACTGCACGATCTGGTCAAAATTATTATCACGATTATTTTGATCGATATTAACATCACGATTGTTCATCACGATCGTTCATTGATTTTAGTGACAAAATATATATATATTTTTTTTTTACTGCGCTGACAAGTAAACACAATACCTCCCATCAGGCTCAGCACTTCACTATCTCTCTCTCCTCTTCTTTTGCTGCCATCTTTTGAAGACCCCCTATCTCAGTCTTCTCCCTCGAACTCTCTTGTAAGAGAAAATGCCAGCCTGTTTATTTCTCTCTTTGGTCCTATTGAAATTGTAAATCATCATTTCAAATTACTAGTCCATTTGTGTTATTGGATGTTCATTGAAAAGGTAATGCACCCACCACTGCATGCACAGTGAAATGGTTGATAGAACATCACGTCAATTTGAAAGTAGGCTATTAGCACATCCCTTTCTTCGCATTTCTACCTTTCTTTAGGCTGTATGAATTTAAGGAACTCTCAGGCAGAAAATAACCTGGTGGTAGTTCTTTTTCACCCCTTCCTCGCTCTACGTTTTTCTGCCCTGCGGTTGCTTTGATGAATCGGTCTTGTTTTGTGTTCCTTTCGGGCTGTTTGGGTTCCTTCTCCTTCATGAGTTCAGTCGTTTCGTTATTCGTCGATAAATGAAACACTCCGATATGTGAATTGGAATAATTGTGTGTTCATTTTGAGCGCTGCAAGATTTTGAAACTACGCACATCGTAGTAGGTTACTTGCATGTGTAGCCTGAAAACTACATGAACAAAATCCACAGAAAATCCATTGTCAGCTCAATTCTTATTATACTGTACATCAGAAGAAGCAAAGGCTAAAAATCTGTCATGTCAATGAGGGAGACTTTTTTTGCTTATGACTTGCTCTTGGTTAACATCACTTGCCCTTCTCCGAAATGTTTAAGCGGATGATGATCAACTTCACCTCATTCCATTTTTAACAGGAACCAAAAAGGCAACGCATGAATGGATGCTTTCCTATTCCAGAACATGTAGCAAACACCACCTGAAAAAACTCATATCATCTTTCCTAACCACCTTCTCTCCATATTCATTCAAAAGTGTGGATTTCACTTTGTCTTCAGTGTTATTACCATCAAAAGCACTGTGCCATGTTATGCCCGGTTATGTAAGCCTATGATGCAACAGTGCATCATACCTTCAGTTTAACCTTCCGATGTTTCCTCTGGAGGTGAGTGCTTTCAGCTACGGATGGACATCACAGGCACGCATGTGTCCTTCTGAAAGCTTGTGAACAAAGTCTGCTGATCGCTGCATTTCAGGCCTGAGGTGTTGACGCTGCTGAAAAAAAAAAAAAAAAAAAAAAAAAACTGGGCCCGAGTCCGGTCGTTCTGATTGCACCGGCTGCAAAATCCCATTAGTAGAAGAGGTCTGAGAGTAGCCTGCACCTCTGACAACTTTTGATATGAGAGGGCTAAAAAAATGACAGGCTCAGCACTATTTAGATATCTGTTTCAAAATAGAGCTGAAGCTTCGTCATGGGACTCTTGCTCACAGGATTCATTTCCTAAGCATCAAACCAATGCACGGCAAAGTCCCTCCAAGCCAGCAAGGGAGACTCATGGAGGAATATTTGAGGTCTGAACAAAGTCGCCCAACTCCAGCTGCATTCGCACGGCCAGGCAGTGGAAATATGTAGCTGTTCCAGCAAATTACAAATAATTTCCTTTTATGTTATTGTGCAATAGGCTGTGGAAAGTGAGGGGGAAAAAATATGAACCTGGCCACCATTTGTTTACATTTGCAAGTGGTTTAAAAAAAAAAAAAAAAGTGAGTCTATTTTTGCTTTATTGCAAATAGAAAGGTAATGTCTGCTTTATGTGAGGCGTAGGAAAGGTCAGTGTCCACAACCATTAGGCAGCGTTACCATTACGGTTATGGTCTTTGGGAACGGGAAACAACTCTGGACTGGAAATGACATGGCTCGTCTATTGTGAAAGTGCACGCACTTGCATGCACACACAAACACAACACACACAGCAAACATACTGTGTGATACTTGTAGGAACATGCCTATGAGATGAGTTGTATGGCTTTTGCAGAAAAGTTAATCAAATATCTCTCCCTCACACACACACAGACACCACTCTCACACACACAAACACTTCCACTTCCACATCAGAGGTTTAAAATCACTGATGATCTGAAAAGTACTTGTATTTAAGGGTGTTCCATAAATCTACAAATATACCAGTTAAATGGGAGTGTTAAATGAGTCGTTCATACGCAATGGCCCAGTAGCTGAACTGCAAATGATGAGTAAACATTATGAGTGAAGAATCAATTCAAAATGTTCACTTATTTGAATGAAAAAGACCAAGATGATATGCCTTCAGCTCCATGTATCAAACTATTGCTAATACCCAAGCATAACTAAGCTATTGGGAGGAGGAGGAGTAGCAAATGTCCTACGAGCATTACAAATAATGAGCAACATAATTCATCACCCAGACATTTGACAAATTTCCTCTGAAGTCTTTGATCAAAAGTCGAGCATGCCCAGTCAAATAAAGCCCTTTTACTTAACAGGGTGACGGAAAAATTAGGTTTTATTATGGTCATAATTTTTATGAATAATGAAATGTATAATTGGTGAATCTGACTCCACATATTATAGTGCAATTGGGGTAAATGAGCTAATAACTGGACAAATCAATTACATTCTTCTTTATTGGGGGGTTTTGGCCTCATGCTGATGTCAGGCTGATATTTTGATGTACAATACTCGATTCATACTATGGTGTAAATAATACACCCTCATTATGTACATATATTAACTAACATTAACAAATACTTCCTGATGTATTAAGGTGCCACACTTTGCAGTGCTCTTGTTTAGGAGCGTGTAGGCCTACTGTAAATTAAGGTGTAGCATAATATGGTTTTATTCGGTTAGAGTCACTTAATAAAGCCAAATGTCAGACTGAATGAATGTTGTTGCTGAATTTGTCTCTGTTAGTTTGTTACAAAGACTCTAGATGACCTTATCAAAGTTGTTTACTTTTGTGTTTACCAAAACCCAAGGCATTTCTTAGGAGTCCTCTTTTCTACATACGCTTACATATAGCCACATCTCTGGCATCTATGGTCATTCCCAAAGATTTGAACATATGTGGGATTTGTCTGATGGCTATGTTAGTGCTGCTGATCATTAACATCAACAATATGCAAGACATATGAAAGTCAAAATGTAATAGATTACCAAATATGACATCTGTAGGCAAATAAAGCGCTACATGTAACACAATACTTATACTGGATGTCTTACATGGGAGTAAGTGCACTGTTCTTAACACTAACACAACATGTTAGGCTCTAAAACATGCGCTCAGTGTGATAATTATCCTAAAGTATAGGATAAAAATGCTCCATACCAACCTTACAAAGGTAGGGCATACAGAAGGTATACAGTAATTTCCTGTGCATAAGCTGCATTGTATAAGCCACAAAGCAGTGTTTTATGCAAGTTAAAAGAAACAAAACCATAATACCATATTATCTGTCCCCGTCTATTAACATCATAGCTGAAGAAATTTTGTAAAATCAATGTATAAGCCGCGGATAATAGTTGGGAAATTACGGCAGTTAGCTACAGTATGAATGTTTCAGGGAACACATTAAAAGAGTATAACCGCAAACTACCAATAAGGTTTAAGAAAACGGGTTTTATATGCGAGTTATGTGTGTGCGTGTGTGTAATGTTAAGTGGCTCAAAGTAAATAAACCCAATTGGACTTCCATCACACTAAAAATTATAGCCTTGGTTAATTGTGTTACAAAAAAAAATATCAAAGGCCTTGGTGAGACAAGAGTGAACAAGGGTGTGTTTCAAGCAATTACGCATTTTGATGACCTTCCTGCTCCGCCATTTCCATAGAAACCAATTTCTTAACCAGCAGGCTTTTTAGCACCTCATTCATTTTAATAACAGAACTTGGGAGCCAACCCCAAAGAGTTGCCTTGTACTTCCTTGGCATTGCCCTCCAGTCTCTAACTCTTCTTTGGTTGTGTGGGTGCCCCCCTTCCCTCATCATCCCTTTGAAAAATGAATGTGCTTTTTTACCCGGCAGGTTTGCTTATGCAGTGCATAATTCTGCATTTTCTTCTAGTGATTAATGAAACTATCAGTTAAAAGCCACAGAATTCAGTCTGTAATGTTTTACAGCTTTCTCTCTGAATACATGTATTCAAAGTTTTACGGCCATTCCCTAGGGTAAAAAGTAGAAGCCTCAGATATTAAATTAGAAGTGCATTTTTCAAGAGAGGTCCTCAACTGATAAGACACTTATCATAAGAGACACTTATCATATATGAACATACAGTATACTGCACATTATGGATACCACAAATGGAACCCATACATTGCACACATGATCAAGCTGTACATTACATACAGATATATGCATGCACAGCATGGCACTTGCAGAGGATTGATCAGGGACAGATAAACATGGCAGTAAATCTTGAATTTCCTCTAGGGGATCAATAAAGTATCTATCTATCTATCTATCTATCTAAAATTCAGTGAATATATGCTGACCAGTATCACACACTACATACAGTACAAGGACCACTGACTGAGAAATCATTTTCTTGCCTACTTCACCACTAAACTACTGCAAGAACACACAAGCAAAGCACATCACAGTGGGCTATTATCAGTAGTTTCATTTTTATGCTTATTTGTAGGGAGGTGACTGGCAAGACTTGTGTACATAGTTTTCTTTAGACCTGTGTACATGCCATTTCCAGCGCAATTTCGCCCGCACACACACACACACACACACTCTCCCAGCACAGTTGTGATCCCCGGCCGAGAGCCAACCGAGGCAGTAGAGCAAGTTTGGGTACTCAGGTCTGCCATCCGGCCACACAGGAAATCAGAGAGTAAACACTAATGGGGTTAAATTACTCTCCCCCCTCCTCTCTCCAGAGAGTACTCGGTGAAAAAAAACACTCGTTTGGCTCCCAAGTAAACAACATGGGAGATCTATATTAGGAAACTAATCATGGGAACAGACTTGAGGTCTTATCTCTGATGCATTAGTAGGAAATGCATCTTCTCCCATGGAGTATGTGGCCTATTCACTATTCATCACGTCTGTTGACAAAGCTGTTCAAATCTATGCAATGTAATGTTTGCATCTGTAACACTATATAGCGTATGTTTCCTTCAGGGTGTGACTGTGCAGGAAAGAGATGTATGCGTTTACCTGACCTACAGGTCAAACAATTACAGAAAACAATAATGCACTATCACTCTTGGCATTTTGCAGAGAGAGATGACCAGTAGCACATATCACAATATCATGCCATCAGATCAGCGCTGTCCAACATTCCTTTTCAGTTGTGCCGTGAACAAAGCGGACACGTTTTTATCCGAAACCTACATGTACACGGACAGAGATTTGCAGATGCGTTGATCTGCTTCTGCACTGACGACCGACAGGACTCCTGGAAAAAGCCACAGCACTGTATATCCCTTTGGAAAAGCAGTGAAAGTTTAATAGAGCACACATTCACAAACAGTGCTGAGGAAATGCATGCCTTCTTCATTATGTGAACAATACACAGATACGTTGCTGCACGGAGGTCAACAGAGAGACAGGCTGACCCAACAGAAGTTGGATAACAAAGCGCAACTGGCTTGTAGACATGAAGGAGCAGAACTTCGAAATGTATCATCCTTGTCATAAACACCAACACGGTTGTCACTGTTAGCTGTGTAAGATGAGTGACCAGCTTTGCATAATCTTTTAAGCTATGGTACAAAACTGACAGGAGAAGTGAGAAGAATCAATGGCGAGGCTTTAACATGGTAGTTGATTCTTGACATTACATGCAGTGCGGTGTTGCATGTGGGTGGAATGGAATTTATGACCATCCATAGAGCTTAACTAGAAAAAGAGGAAAAAAACATTTGCTTTTAGAATGGAGCTAGGATGACAAAATCAGAACCGTGTGACACTCTGTTTTAACATACAACATAAAAATTAAATGTCTCCTCTTGTCAATTCTTCACTCATCATAATAAGAAGCTGTGAGAAACACACCTGTTTAAAAAGCCAATGCAAGGAGCACAGCTAGGAGTAAGCACTGAGGTTATGCATCATCAAGCTCAAAACAATCTCCCACAGAGCTCATTTCAGCTATTCACTGATAGGGCTCCCACCAATGAGAGCGCTAGCACTGCTAGCACAGTGTTTAAACATCAATTGATACCAGTAGAGAAGAAGAGACCGTTAATGGGAGATGCTGCCATTACAGGCACTGATGCAGAGGTTTTCAGAAAGATCTGTGAGAAAAGAGCTAACTAGTGAGTCCGTTTTCTTTCATCAACGACATGGCAATGTTCCATCCACCCTTACGAAAATTAACCATGGTTTTACTATGGGTTTTTTTTATAACCATGATGGTTTATAACTATAGTTTGACCATGTTTTTTTGTTTTCATGGGTAACCATGAAATCACTATAGTTGATAAATAAGCACCATGCCGTGCAGGCTAGAAAATTTGGGCCCTATGACAGACAATAAATCTGGGTTCTCTGGGGGCCCCCCCCGTCAGTGCTGGGCCCTTAGAATCATCATAACGATAGGGGAACCATGGTGGTAGCAAAGCTACTATGAAGAACTATGGATAAACCATAGCAATACTTTGGTTAGGAGCATGGTGATCATCATCGTCATGGGGTACCATGGTAAAACCATCGTTACTGCATTAAAACCATGGGCAACCATAGGGGCTTTTCTTTTTTTCGTACGGGCAAAGGAGTCAAAATCAAATTCAAGTAGTCTAGTATTATCTATTATGATGTTGGTTCCAGGACTAGTTATACTGTTACGCTGCCAAGCATCAAAACACAACAAGGCTGCATTTCCAAGAAAATGCAAACAGCCCCTTGTCCCCCCTTGATGACAGACTCCTCCACCAGAACAGCCGTGGGGTTTGCAGCTATCCATGTGTGGGTCTGCATCCCTGTTACCAAGGCCTTGTTCACCAATGAGTTCAAACAAAGATCCTTAATTATTGACAAGATAGAGCAACATAATGCATCTCTATGGAAGAAAAATTCGAACAGTTCCTGTCTGCTTAAAGAGGCGTGTCGCAAAGACGTCATAGTGGGATATCGATCTCTGTCAGATTGGCAAGCAGTTCAGTTCGAATGTTAACAGGTCTGCTTAAAGGGGGATTTAGCCCCCCTCCCCTTTGCGAAGACAGAACGCGGAAATGATCGAACGTTTGCGCCTCTCGCTCCGCTTTAACCCTCTCTGGTTCAAAACACAGAGACAAACAATGTGAGACCACGGAGAAGACATCACTGCTAGCCTCCTTATAAACACTGCTTGTTGGTGCGTGAAGCACATGTCAAAAAGATGGACAAATGCCAACAAAAGAGAACACTCTGCTTAGGTGTGTTTTTATTGTGGGCGTTTGTCCATCTTTTTTGACATGTGCTCCACGCACCAGCAAGCAATGTTTATAAGGAGGCTAGCAGTGATGTCTTCTCCGTGGTCTCACAAAAAGAGAACACTCTGCTTAGGTGTGTTTTTGAGCTCCAACATAATGATAAACTCAATCCACTAAGGGGCAAACTTCTCATCAGTGTAATCCATCTGGTGTTTTCAAGTGGGACGCTACTAAAATGTCAGCGACTAAAAAAATGATTCAGCCTTGACTGATGGATTAATGAAACCAACATTTCGGTGATGGCTCTGGCAGACTAATTGCCGTGAGCCTCGTTTCGCTTCCACAGCCTCGCGGCCCTGGGATATGGTGGCAAGCGATTGTGACAAGTTCTCAGGAGTGGGATGTGCAGACTCCATTGCCTGTGGTGCAATAACCAGCGTAGCACATGGTGTCATCCTACACCACCATTCTGCCCTCACATATGCTATTCTCACTTTTGCAAGGATGTCCAAGCCCGCGGGGAGATGCAAGAGTCCACAGGGAGGCAAAAGCAAAACAGCAAAAGTGGTTCGGCCACAGAGCCCTGTGAGAAGATTCCCCTCCGAACAGACCCCGGGTCACATCCTCCCAAGGTCACGCTGCACCTCTCCATTCCGTTCCTGACCCCCGAAAAAAGACACCAAAAAAAAAAAAAAAAAAAAGAGAGGGAATTCTGGCAAGCCGGCGCTGGCTCCGAGGCATATGCGTCCACTCATCTGTTGCTCTCTGCTGGCTTCCCAAAGCCCCCCGTTTGGGCGCGAGCGGACCATCTGGTGTCTCACCAAGCCACGGTGGCAGGAGAGAAGCTGCTGTGCGGCTATTGTGGTCCTGCCTTTTCGCTTGGCACGAGCAAGAACACCGGCTGGGGACAGGCGTCCAGTCCTCTGGTCATCACAACCGACACAGGCTCAGAGCATTAAACAGTGAAATGTGACGTTCCGAAAAGGACAGGAAGAGTCATGTATGGCCATCTATTTTGATCTTGGTGTGTGAGAACCTCAAATCTCCCGAGGGCTGAGGCTGCAAACCTCTGACTCAGCTCACCTCCCTTTCATCTCCATGACAGACTGGTGAAGGCTCTAAACCACATTCACACCTGCCTCAGTGGTTTCAGCTTCCTTGCTGGAAGCCTGTCTTGCATCATACTAACCTGAAAGGGAGGCCTTGAACATCATACAATAACACACACTGTATCAGCGAGAAATGGATTCCCCTTTTTTGTTTTAACCAAATTTTTTTTATATAATTCTAAAATATCAGCTACAGTATCATATTGGACGAATAACAACAACCAGATATGGATGATTAACAATAAATAGGAAAAGAACACAGACAATCTATTCAGTGTATTTATATTAAATATGGCAGAATACCAGTCAAGGGAATGCAGAATGTACTTATAAGAGCAAGAGGGCCCCTGCCCCCACAAAGAGACCCATCAGTCAAGCGGGAGAGTGCGCCATTGTCCAGCCAGAACAATGGGCCACATTCTGCTGCAACTTCTGTTCCTCTGTCACCACTAGAGCACAGTGTCAGATTCGCCATGCCCTTGCCACTGTAGCACGGAAAGAATTGCCCAGTAAAAAAGGGCCAGCTGACCCAAAGGACTTGAACTCTCTTCGTCCTCTCCGCCATGCGACTCGAGCCACCCTGAATGTGCAGGGGTCACGGCTGAGGTCAAAAAAGGGAGCGGGTCATTAGCATATGTCACAAAAGGAGTGCTGCAAAAATCCTGATCGAGTGAAATCACAAGTGTTAAAAAGAGACAAAGAGGCATTGAGGGAAAAGCATGATCTCCATTGTTTTGACAAGCACTACAAGAGATCAGCCAGCAAAAAGGAATTCTTCAGACAGTTGAAAAAAACATTACTCATCACCAGCACAGGGTTCTTTTAGCGCCTTTTAACTGATGTGTAACAAAAAGCACAAGTGATGATTCCAGACAGTCTTACAAATACCAAGGAGGTTCAATTAAAGGGAAATTTGAACATTTCTTGATTTGAGGAGGCCACTGACCACGACAGCATAACATAGCTGTGATTACTGAGAATACTGAGGGCACATCCTGTTCTCTGTAGGCTACATACGGTAGAATAGAGATTAGAAGAGAAGGTGTTGAGTAGGTGTAAGAAATGACAACTGAACATGGATGACATCCCCTGCTGTCTATGGTGTAGGCGACATGACAATAACCTCAACAAAATAAAAAAAAGGATATAAATCATTATTAGCCTGACAGAGCCAACTTTGTCGGTGATGACTTCAACTCATTTACTTTAAGTGAATATACCCTGTGGCCATAAGTAGGTATTTTTTTGCATTGACCTGCACAGACTACAGGTTTGCGAGGTCTATAAACCATCTCATTTTGTTTGAGCTCATATGTAACAATGGCCAGCAATCTCCATCTCATTGATGCTAGTGGGCTATTTCACAGAATGACTGAATAGACTGAATAACTTGACTTCAGATTTTATTTCTGAAATCACATAGATGCTTTAGTGGATTACATCTGACATCTAAACAAACCAATCTGGTCTCTGAGAAACATGGTGGAATTCAAGCAACACATATTTTTCGTAGTCAGCTTTAAGATTCATTATGCCCTCTCCAGAATTTAATTTCTTTCACTACCCATACTACAGTGCAAATGTTATCTGTAAAGAGAAAAAAACACCCTGAGAGACATCCTGAAACTTTTAAAATGGTCTCAGATGTCCCCCAAGACTGACAGCCATGTAAATTGGAACACACTCTCCTGCTAGAACAATTTAGCTAAAAATAAACCGTTATTACATTAGATTACATGAGCCGTTCAGAGATCTAGGTCTGCAGTGCCACAGTTTCCCTAAAAGCCTTTCCACTGCTGTCCCCTACTTGTTGCAGGTCTGAGGATGGCCTCTCCCCTTGTTGAAATCAATGCAGACTCCAGAACAAATAAAGGTTCTTTGTTGGAGAAGACATAAACAGTAGGTAAAAAAAGCATGCATGCATGAGTGAATCTTGCCGACTTTGAATCATTCAAATTCACCTTATTAATGCACAATGTGATCAGTAGGCCAAATAGAGACACACCCTGTCACAATATTTGACCTCCCTCTTTTCTGATTGCATAGCACAACAAGTGCATTATTCAGCTCATTAATTCCACATTGCACTCTCTAAAGGACCACAAAGGGCATTCGTATATATGGAGGCCATTCTTGCTAAATGTACCTACTGTAAGCTTAAATAGCTCCACTGACACTTGTGCGGCAGGGTGATGGGTGATAGAGAGAGATAATGAGAGATAGATAGATAGATAGATAAATAAATACATACATGTAGATAGAATAGATAGATAGATAGAGAGATAGAGAGAGAGAGAGAGAGAGAGACAGAGAGAGAGAGAGAAATTTGTATTGAAATCACCCAAAGGGAGTATAGCCAATTTTTAAAAAGGTGAGTGTGGGAGTGAACCCAAATTACATTTGAGAAGTGTCTGTACCTGCTCCTTGGGGAAATCATGTCCCCATTTCAAATGAGGAATAAGACAGGCATGCCCATCTTTATTAGCTTGCAAATAAAGCACAATGTAAAAAATCTAAGACTACTCCTGCAACAACAGATTTTAAAAACAGAGGCAGAGAAACCAAGGTATGTAGCCTATATACATTTTCTAAGGTTGTTTTTTTGTGTTTTCCCCTTCTTAGAGGTCTTTTCAACAACTAACTGGTTCCTTAGCAACAAGCACACAGCAATAATATACATTTGATGCAAAATTTGCAGTCCAGCTGTGGAACTGAAGTTGGACATAAGACTTCCTGTTTAACTGTGGCTAGATTCTGTAAAATCATTCCAGAGGCTATGCCAAAAACAGCTTCCTACCACCAAAGAATTGACAGTGGACTGATATGTTCTATGTTTACACCATACTTGATGGTTTTGTTTTGCAAAACATAATCTGCAACCAAAAAGTGTAGATTATCGAAAATAACTATAAAATGTGTTATCTATATACTGCACACACACATATATGAAAAGATCATGATAAAATGCCAAGGAATATGCAAAGTGTAATACATGCATAGAGAAGAAAGAAATTTGTTTCATATTCATATTGTTTTTTCTTCAATAAATATAATGTTAATCTGATACCATTGTCCCTTGCCGGAAAAAACCCAGGAAGAACTGTATTTGCTTTCTATCAAATTGAATGGTCAGCTCCTGCCATTTAGTATTTTCAACACAAAGATGATCTACACTGCCTAGCCAATGAAAAGGTCACCACCTGGATCTAACTAAGCAAATAGGTAAGAGCCTCCCTGTGGGGGCAGTGCTGTGATCTGGGGGTTGCTGCAGTTGGCCAGGTCTAGTTTCAGCAACGTTATGTGCCCAAAGAAAGAGGTCAGCTGACTATCTCAATATACTGAATGACCAGGTCATTCCATCAATGGATATTTTCTTCAGTGATAGCACGTGCATATTCCAAGATGACAACGCCTGGATTCACCGGGCTCAAATTATGAAAGAGTGGTTCAGGGAGCATGAGTTTTCAGACATGGATCAGCCACCACACAGTCCAGATCTTTGGGATGTACTGGAGAAGACTGTGCAGTAGTCCGAATCTCCAGTCATCAATACAAGATCTTGGCGAAAAATTAATGCAATGCTGAATGGAAATAAATGTTGTGACACTGCAGAAGCTTGTGGAAATGATGCCACAGCGAACATTCTGTAATCAAAGCTAAAGGCGGTTCCCACAAAATATAGTGTGACTTTTTCTGTTTTGTCCAGGCAGTGTACATAAATATGCAGGCCAGGGGAAAAAATGACCGTCAAAGAACATCATTATACACCAGGACAGGATCATATTTTAGTGTTATGCACATTTCAAAATGTCTAGCTAAGAACATGTTGTTATGTTTTTATGCCACCAGCCGTGAAATTTAACTGAGATGAAATAGTGGAAAGGACACTTTTACATTAAAGCAACAAGTTGCCCATAACCGCTTTTAGACCTGTCCATTCACTCAAGCCAAATGTTTAATTGCCCATTATAAGACAGGAAAAGGCTTCTAGCCTGAACCAATTCCTCAGCATAGGACACAGGAGCCATTTGCTTGTTCAATAGAAACAGGAAGCAATCAACTGATAAGAACAATTGCCATTTGCAGCTTCAAACAGTCCTTACAAATTAACAACAGACCACTATCCCAACTGTCCATAACAGCATTTGTGGTCACATGATCGTTTGTACAGGACAGACACTTGTGTGTGACTTTCTACAGCCAAGAAAAGATCCTCAGCAAGGAGATATGTTACAGTCTATTATACAGTTATTATGTCGTAGTCATGGTGATCACGTAATAGTAGTTCATTCATTCTGAGAAAAAAAATCTTCTTGATGAATAGCAAACTATGACTGAATCCATGAATTGCCTTTATGGAAATTGATCAATCAGATTTTCAATCACATTTCATTCAATAATGATTTTTATAGGTTGGATTTGGGCCTGGAGTCAGTATGCATTAGATTAACCATTCACACGCTCAGCTGAAGGAAGTATGTGCGTGTGTGTGTGTCTAACCTGTTGAATGTGCTCCAGCAGTGAGGTTGAAGATTACTACCGACACCAGATCCACTTCAACTGAATTATTTACCAAGTGATCAAGCCTACCAGCACCTGAGGCTCTCCACTCCATTCTCTAAGAGCACAATTAATATTTCCCTACGAAACACAGACAATTCTAATCCATGTGGAACAGGCAAATCAATATGCATTCACAATCAGGTAAACACACTGTTTTCTACTATATTTGCAACCAAATGCCAAAAACAATGTGTAACCAGTGTATCTGATAACTGAAGTTATTGATGCCCATTCAACCAACAATACAACACAATTCACAAGTGAAGTTGCAAACCAGACCAATAGCCAATACCAACATATGATGTAGGAAGACAGTACTGAGGTAGACTGAGTCTTTGTCAACATGCACTTGTGAAGAGTGTAGGTCAATAGCGAAGTGATATTCAGCGATAAAAAGTGGTGCAGGAAGAAACTGGAAAGGCGACTTTGCAATTATATCATGAGGGAAATCTGGAACAGCCACGGATATGCAATGCAAATGGTGACCTAACCGCCCAAACAGTCAACTTGAAACAAAAGGTTCACACTTACGGTGTTATTAAAACGGAACCCATACCCAATGGTAATTTCACTGCTATGTCATGGTAAAGTATCTGCTTTTACCAAGTAATCTCTAGACCTAATTGACTCCAAGTCTATCCTTCTGCCTACTACACCAATGAACTGCTGGCACACAACAGACCAATGACGAGAACCTGGGGTTTGTCTTCCCAAAACAAATCTGTCAAGCTACTCTAAAACATTGCAGACAAGGCCATACAAGAGGGAAGGGTCAGAATGCAGCCACACTTGAAAAATGAAAATGAAGACAGACATTTATGTTTGATGTGGAACTACATTCAGGAGAACCCGAAGGAGAGACAGAATTACTCAGAACAGTGTGAACCATGTAAAACTCAAACTCAAAACCAAACAAAAAAACCCTGCATGGCCAGAAATCAAATCCAACACAATATGAACAATATGTGAATATTTGAAGGGTCTGTCCTTAAAATGAAAGACCCCATCAATCCCTCAATTTATTTGTCTGAGGTTGCATGCAAAATATCTGAATTTTAAAAGGGAGATATTTAGCCTACCCCTTACAGCTTCCACTATGCTTGTCTCTTAATGGATTAAGGCACTCTTGCCAACAATGGCTTAATTCTGATCGGATCAGATTTTGGAGGTTTCTTTATCTCCAAATTAGAGTTGGAGACAAGTTAGGCATTTTAAAAAGCTTATAAGATCAGCAAGATTATTCCACCTCCAAAACACACACTGTATCATATTTTGCCTTCTGTCTTTCTTTGTGTTCAACAGAATGACAGACTTGAGGATGCTAACACTGGAATACAGTTGGACACTGAAACATCTCAAACAGTAGGCCTATTTGTGCTTGCTGAAGAAGTGTTGTGCCATTACAGTATATGGTCATAATTCACTGTAACTGCCATGGAAACCAGTAATGACTGGTGAATTTGAAGCATGTTAACTACAGCTCTTGGCTTGGCTTACTGCTTTGACATCTGAAGTCCTATGATGCCGACACTACACCTTCAAACTGCAACATTTCACACAAAATAGTTACAATAAGTTAGTTTTAGATGAACGTATTTTCATGAGTGGATCCTATGATCACAGGTTTAGGGGCTTTGACTGGATCCAAAACGTCACAGCTGCTCTTCAGCACAGTAGGACACTTCAACATCGTGCACACAGTGTTACACCATAACATGAAATCATACCCATGTCAGTTGATTGTTTTGAGTGTAAAACAACTGCGCCTTCTGAATGTGTGTTTTTTTTGTGTGAGCTTAGGTAGCCTATAGTCAAACATTCTCTCCCACCTTCTACACCTCCACAATATCAGACATGCCATTTGCCCACGTTATTAAAATGTGGAGGATGAAGGGGCTAACAGTACAAGCCAGTACAACGGGATTTCAGCAAATACAGTTTTCAGTATAATGATGCCAGCAGATATAGCCTACGCTATGGCAGCTGGGTTTCTGTTTAGACACCAGTGATAGCCTGCTAAAGTGAAAGCTGACACCATTTCCCACTACGTGTTGAGCCATGAACTTCCCAACCAATGGAAGATTTCATTCATGCCAAGCCTATAGGTTTCCAAATCGTCTGAATCATTCTTATAGCATATCCTTACAACATTTTACAGCATAGACTTCAGATACAGGCTATACAGCGATCATAACAGCATGGAAAAATGTCTGCTGAGTAGCCTACAAATCAATGTACGCTACAATATTTGGAAACAAAGCAGCCAGTAGGTAAATAAATCAGATGTGGTAACAATGTAGTAGGCTACACATGCAGCACGCCACTCCTTGTAGCCTACTTTTCTGTAATCACTAGGCTATAGGTTTGCTGTGTTTCTTCAAATGGTGTGGCCTGCCATGCCACACTGTTACTATTGTCTTTAAGCCCACAATTACTACCGACTGACACCAATTAAATGCAGCAACTGATGCCAGGAAATGTTTCCATGCTTACCTTCAATGGAGATAACGTGCTCTCGGATCTGATTCTGAAGGGCCAGGTCATCTATGCGCTCGATCAAGTCGTAAATTGCATAAATGTTCGGGTGGACGGACTCGAACCTATGGATTTCTGCCCTTATGGCTGCGGAGTTGGACAGGACGAACTGGGAGCCAGACGGGCCAGATTGGGCAGCTGGGCCTGATACGGTTCCCGAGCCAAACTGACCCGCCCCTGAGCTTGCAGACGATCCGGATCCGAACTGGGGTGGAACGGACTGGGGCACCGGTACTGGAACAGGCGCTGGGACGGTGCCTGGGGTGGGCATGGCCGGTTGCGACTGCTGGGAGATACCGGAGACCGACACGGACACAGGGACACTCGACTGGAAATTCATCGCGCTGTGAACAAGGAACTCTTCGGAATCAAAGATTTTACCCGTTGAGATTTTCAGCAACACTGAAAGTCGAGAAAGAAGAAAGAAGTCCGGTATTCACTGATCTACAACCGAGGAGGTCCTTTGATGCATCAATACTCAGTCTCCGACTGCAACAAAACCGCGGTTCTACCTCATATTATCAAGGCGTGATTTTGGACCATTTTCCCCCACTACAATGGGGTCTTTAGCCGTGTCCTGCTGTTTACAGTGGTTAGCTAGGCGAAATGTCTGTCAAATGGGCACTCCTCTCTGAGCTATCCGATCTATTTCCTGATCAATTTAAATATTTTTAGCTGCTTCCTTCCAGAAGCAGACAATGAGTCCAGCTAATGCAGCACGCGTTGGTCCCATTGACTAGATGCAATGTTTCTGCATTAAAATCAAAACGCGTTTGAATCCCTCTTGGTCTTAGTGGTCCCTCCCCGGTCCCCTCCTCCGCATGCTGCAACGTCACACATCACGTAATTGGGTATCAGTTGGGGGGGGGGAGGGCGTAGTTCGATTGGATATCTATCTGTGATGGAGAAAAGATGCAACGTGCACATCACTGTGTGATACCCAATGATTATGCAACCAAATACTAGTTTGTGTCAACTTTATCGACTTGATAAGCAGTACTAGATCTATAATAGTGCTATGATAAACATTTGCCTATATACTGTAGGCAGCAGTGTGTTTTTGAATGGAGCTATGTCCACGACTTCTGTTTGGTAGATGCTTTTGAAAATCTATTCAATGATGAGAAGTTTGCATAGCATCATTAACCCACAAACAGGTTGATTATGAAACAACATTTATTATTTCAGGGCATGGCTGAATCTTTGTTCACCAATCCACATATACTGAAGATGACAGCTGCTCATTAGTACTGTCAGATTCACATGAACTAAGATTACAGTATATCACAACAGAACACCTGGTACTTTTCTATCAATGATCACACTGCAATTGTTATCGTCATGATTGCTGGTTATATCCCTTCACGCAAAATGGTGTAGGCGATGATATGTTTCACTGTGCGACAAAACACTGATAGGCCTATTCTCCACCCTTTAAAAAAAATACATTGTGCAATCACATAACTCATACTTTAAAGCCTGTTTGACCAGAAATTCCCCAATGACCCAGTGCACATGTATACAGATTTTACAGTTGATCAGATCTAGTGTGTAGATTTGAGTGTGTGTATGTTGTTTTCGTGTTGTTTTCCTCTTCAGCTGCTATTGAACTTCCTACACTTTCCCCTGACATTTTGTCTGGTCAAAATGAAGGCTTAGTTATGAGGCAGGGTCTTAGGTGAACGGTATTATACAAATGTGTTCGACAAACATATAAACATTGCAGGTGGAGGAAGTCGGCCTATTGTGTCAGTTCAAAAATGCTTCTAAAATAATGGGAAATTCAATTGACTTTCCCAATATCACTGCTCACTCACCATGAAACACATGTGTGTAAGTCCTCCATGCAAGCAATAATAATAATCCGAATAATAATCATCATCATCATCATCATCATCAATCAATCAATCAATCACTGTAGGACTTCTACAAATACTGCTGTTCTGAAATTGTCTTGGTTGTTCTTAGCAGGTTAAAATCTACAGTCGAGATACGGCAGTGAAATAAGGAAAATGTGTAAATATGCAGACCAAAGTATGCTTTTGTGTTTGTACCTATAACTCTAGATTGTATTGTGTCATCCTGGATTTCAAATACATCTGACCTAGTAGAGAAAGCCCATGCTTGAGAGGAGAAAAGAGACACCTACTGGCTTTCCTACACAACACCCATTTTGCAGAGGCCATGTGCCTCAGAAGGACTGCAGATTCTAATGGAGCTCAAGGCCAGACACGGAGACCCCCACAACACGGACATTTGAACAGGCACTCTACGGGACAACTGTGAGTCAACATGGTGAACATACACACTTCCAAAAGCTAGGACCACTTCAGTAATGCAGTGAATCTTAGTATTCTGACATATTATTGTTGTGTGGTCAAACCTATGTAGTGCAATGACCTTAATTAGACTATCTGATCTTATTCTACAGTATGTCAGAATTACAGTACTGTAAGTAACTGTCCTGAAGACAACTTGAACTGTTGCAGTGCTGTTACAGTGCTCTCTTTATGCAAAAAAGCTGAATGAGTCCTTTTTATATCATATCCTGGATGGCTGGTGGGAATGGCATATGTATTTAGCCTGTCTGTCACTTGACCATGACATCAAAATTAATTTTTAGATGATACCCAAACTAGTTGCATGATGAAAGCATTCAGAATTGTTGCATAGTGTTTAAATTGTCCTTTGATGTTGTGTGTTGTTTGTTTCAGCATGATTGCAAATGACCACTCAAAGTAATCTTCAGAGCAATGCTTGGTTTCCTCAATCAAGAAATGAGATGACATTCATTATATATGTACTGTAATATAATGCTTCACTTTTGGCAGAACTGGATTGTTGAAATCCGGGTGAGTAATCTTTTTTTATACACGTTACTAAAGATACTTTGAAATAAGTTACCACTACTTGAATAGATTTGTTTATATTCCATGGTGTTTTTTATGCAAAACATGCCACATTTAGCTGTTTTTGGCTTCAGTAGTTAAGTTAGGTCACCAAGTGCCCTGCGGTCTGATGACACACCACAGAAATGACCTAATGTTTTAGAGGATGTTGTAGAGGAGCCTGTAAATAAGACTGCACTCTTTAGAGATGCCTGTGGTAAAAAAGAGGCTTACCAAGTGTAGAACATTGACAGTATCTGCAGGCTAATTTGTTCTGACAGCAAGTGCAGATTTCAAATGAACACAAATCCCTACTTTCAAAGGCAGAACATCCCAAGATAGTGCTGATGCTGCACCAATTGTTCAGAAAGATTGTTAAGATTATGCAACACTAGGGGAAGGCTTGGATATTTTCGACTCGAAGACCCTTTATAATTTTGTAGTCCAAAAAACTATGCAGAAAGTAGTATAATGATTTGCTTCTCCACTGCAAGGGCCAGACAATAACTACATAAACATTCTTCATGAATACTTTAAGAGATGCTAATCACTACTTAAATTAACTGTTGACAGCTGTGAGTGCATTACATTTAGTAAACGCATTAGCCTAAATAAGTTTACAGTTTTCTTTTTCAAAGCAGAGATGAAGGAGACATAGGGCCTCTCTCATTCGTCTTTTTATCTATCCTCCCTTCCTTCCTCGGTCCTCATTCCCACTGATCTAGATAAAGAATGATGGGGCGGCAACATTCTTGGGATATTCTATCCAGTGTTCTTTATAGATCAGTGGGAATGAGCCTGGAGGACCGAACATCGAGGATTGAGGGGAGATGTTGAGAAGGGGGCATACAGTTTGCTGCCAAAGGGTCGGCTCTCCCATTTGGCATCAGTGACCTTGAAGTCATGGTGATGTGCAGACCTGAGTGGCCCGAACACGGTTTTGGTGGTCAAGGCATCCACATCTGTATAGCCCAATTAGCTCGCATTTAACCTGATCCTTTTTATTTTGCACACTGATCCAGGGACAGTGTCAACAGGGCATCTCCACTGATAACATTGATAACACATAAGCTCTGTAGCTGTGTCTTCTGATGACATTGGACCAATTGTCTCACTTGTTTAATGCATTTTTAGATATAAAGACCTGGATGTTACCCCGATGTGTGTGTTTTTTTTTTGATTTGCTGCTCAATTAAAACCAACAGTTTATTGATGCAACTATGTATCATTGGCTGAAAGGCTCAAGGAGAGAGACCAAGCCCAAACCTAATTCTAAATAAAGAAGAAAAAGAAACTAAGAATTCTCAGAATGGACATTTTTTTTGTTTTGTTTTGTTTTAAGATTATTTTGGGGGTCTTTTTATGCCTTTAATTGGACAGGACAGTAGAGAGAATGACAGGAAGCGAGTGGGAGAGAGAGTCGGGGTGGGATCCGGAAAGGACCACGGAGCGGGAATCTAACCCGGGTCGCTGGTGTGTGGTGCAGGTGCCCCAGCCAGTCGCGCCACGGCTGGGGCCAGAATGGACATTTTAAGGCCTATGAATGTGCAGAATGTCAGCAACACGATGCTGGTGATGCTGCTTCGATGTTAAGTTATGTAGAGGACACAGAGATGTGTTGGCACAGAAACAGCATGTGTATATGTGCTCACTGAGGAGATAACATGGAATACTGGCCAGAGGCCATTTGAGGTGTGTGCACCTCTGCAGGTGAACTAACAAATGTATGAGATGAAATGTATTATTCAGAAAAGGTCATTTGTCAAGGTCACTTGAGAATCATCGCAAATATTCCAAATGTACTTGCAATTGCATGCAGTTGTCTCATTAACCACAAGCTAAGGGTTTTTCTCACCTAGGTCAGGTTCAAGAAACCTTGAGCAGGTATTGGATAGAAAGTGGAGCAGGAGGGAAGGGCGCAGAGAAAGTAAAAAAGGAGCTGATAAATTCATGATGTCCACCAGTCAGGGTTATATACAGTATATACAGTATTAGCACGCATGGGGGACAGTGATGACCTGCAAGGGTTGTGAGACAACATATTGGGTGGACATTGTGCTAATAAGGTTGTGGTTAAGGTTATCTGAATTATGCATTCTGTTGTCTTTTCCATATTGAAGAATAACTTGGGCATTTGACCTCTGTCACTTTGTTTTCACACCTTATTGAAGCAGGCTGTAGATTACTGCTTGAATGTTCATAGACATCCTAGATTAAATTAGTTTCATTTCAAGGTTGTATTTTGCCTCATTGTGAGATCTGCCAAAAAGAAAAGAAACTGCCAAAAGATTCTTCTTTTATATCTCATTTCACTCAACTTTACCAAGAGTGCCTGAAATGTGTGAGGGTGTTATACAGTAAGTGACATAAAAAAACTTTGATTTTTAATGAGTGATCCTCTTGCTTGTGGCATATCTGGTCTTAACAGAAGTAGTCTCTGACACTCATGTAGTGTGCGGAGAGGCTAGCATCAGAAAAAGCAGGTGAACCTACTGTATGTGATAGTGTCACTGCCCCCTCCTGGGTTACTTACTGCCCATAACACAAACGACCTGTGATTTACTGGACTGGGCAGGAAACAGACCCCAGCCTACTCAGTAGGAATGACAACACGAGTGTGGTCTGGAGCAGTGGAGGAAATCTTACTCTGCTTTGGTTTGATTGATGTTGTGAAAATCTGAAAGTGCCATCCAGCCATAACAGTAGGCTATCTTAAGAGGCTGTGAATGTTTTCAGAGATGAGCAGCACATCATGCATTGCCTGGTGAATGATATGTCCATTTAGGATTGCACTCCATGGTGTCCTCTGTGCCATCTGATGCCTCCTCATTCAGAATAGTTGGCATCAGTGGATGTACATGTAAGCTACTCTTCGTATGAGAGTGCACCTTACAATGCAGTTAATCGCCAGGGAGCCAACAAATGTACCACTTTGTGTGCAAAACACAAACACACACACACACACACACACACACACACACACACACACACACACACACACACACACACACGCACACAACCAAGTGTTACCTTAGTAGCCAACAAAAAATATATAATTGTGCTGCCATCCCTGAAATGGGCAACTAAATAAAAGTCCAGTCTGACCACAGATAATGCCAGCACTGTCAGGTATTGGTGCCAGTGGTGTGACAGTGTATCTGTTCCAATGTAAATGAAGGCAGCATTGAGCTGCATCACAGGCATTTGTGTGGGACTGTATTGTTATGTATTACATGTAGTAGAGATGTTTGAACAATTCACAATAAATTGCAGCCTATTTGTCAACAAAACACCAACAAAACATTGTATGCATCATGAGCAAAGTGAATGTCCTATCTGATATTGCCAGCATTTATTCATATTGTCTCATATTGTCCAGAGAAGGCTTTAGCCACTTTAATAGATTATGCCCGCCCATAAACGATAACACTATTTGATCACTATTCGATCACTATTCATTGTTTAACTATAATTTGATTTCCTATTCATTAACACTAATGAGGATGCAGTAAAGGTTTATGAGGGTGGAGCTCAGTCTAAAGCTTTATGGAGTACTACGAGATTGGATAAAATGTGTTTTTTTCTTCTTTTTCCCCTTTCCTTGTTCCCACAATGTTTAATGGGAGCAGGGAGCAGGCAGCAATCAGGATTTGAGAATCTCATTCATCTTTAAAATACCCTGAAGACAAAAAACAGATAGATGCACTGAGGCACAAATGGGGGGGGGGGGGGGGGGGGGGGGAATCAGGCCTGACGTTCCGAGGAAGTGACCGAGAGGAAAAAGGTGTGGCATTTATTTTGTTTCTAGTCGACACCTGGAAAAGTGTGTCGACACCGACAAAAGGCACAATACAATAGAACAAAGATAGAACACGAATTGCTGCCAGGACAAGAAAAGCATCATTGATTTTTTCATTGAGTAGCAGAGTCCGCCAAGCGCCATGATGAGTGGAATCCACAACAGAATGAGTTGTGGATATCGCAGTAGAATATATGCAGTTTGACTTTCCAAACCAGATTGGAGAGGAAACCTATTTCCTTTGCCATATACTGTAAGGCAACAATAAATACAAAGGGTAATGTTTCCATCTACTGGCCATTCAGAGAGCTCATCCAGATTACCAAGCATTTCCATGGTATAGATGAATCTTATCTAGTTTGTCCTCTTTTCTAGTAACAGACATAGTTAATGAAGCTGACAATGCCCAATTTGAGTTACAGTCACAATGTCCAATGACCAAGTGAAACACAAATAATCATTAATCTTTACAAAATAGTTTATGCACAATGTACATATACACAGCAGAGTTGCACAGTACTTCACCTGTCTGAATAGATTGTCTCTAAAGACTTTCATTGAGAGTGGCCTTTAAAAATCTGAACCCAGTATTGGGGAAGCTAAAAGCATAGCTTTTCAAGACGCCAATTACATCACACTGGACATAGTTCCTGTAAACTACAGCAAAGCAAATGTAGTTAGGCTGACTAAAGTCTAAGGAAGGGCTGCAAAAGCCTGAAACGTTACTAAAAATATATATTGGGAGCTCTTTGGTGTGCGGATCTTAACGTTGCCTTTGAGGCTAGCTAAAGCTACCTGGAAAATGAGTAATAAGTGCAAGAAGTGACCATGTATCATCATATACCATATGTCATATTACAGTACATGATGACATATATAAACCAAATTCATAAAATCAAGGTTTTTAGATTTGTGTTTATGTTAGGCGCAGTAGAGAGTAGGCCTGGGCTATTTATGTTCACACACAGAAAAAGGTTGAGTTGGTGAGAAACACTATGATGTTCAGTGGTTCTTGGTGTGAGCACTGATGAATGTTCAGCCTTTTGTACAGGCACAACACTCAAGAGTGCGATAATGTCTGACAAATGCATTGCCAGGGCATGTCCTCACAGCAGATAGGATTAAAGAATAAAGGATCAGGGCTGGTCAATGAGTTCAATTACAGAGAAGCAATCGGAAAATAAGAATAAAAAATATTCCTCTCCTGTTGAAGTCCAAATATGTTTTTGGTTTTAGTAGTACAGTGGCCTAAGTGGTAAAAAGTGGTAAGAAGAGTGATAATTTGAACCACTTCACTAACTACTAGCAAGATATATTGTAGATGAATGACTATGCTCAGTACTCCAACATTGTCCTAACCACATTTATTTAAACTAGAAAATGTAATTTCGAGGAAATTAGTGCATGAAAACGCAAAACATATGTCAACATAAAATGTGAAACAAACTTTTATTTAGAATCAGATTGCAGGATTCTGTGAGCCAATCAGATTGCTGGATTCCAACAGCTAATCAGATTGCAGGATTCTGAGAGCATTTGTCCAGCGATCTGAGCCAATCAGATCGCTGGATTCCAACAGCCAATCAGATTGCAGGATTCTGGGAGCCAGTCAAATTATAGGATTCAGGGAGCCAATCAGATTTTAACCTGGTGGGTCGAAACGTTGCATGTGGTTTTAAATAAACCTTGTCGGTTTTGGAGTCACCAGTGTGCGGACATCTACTTTCCTTTATCACTGTTACAATTATTGTGTCCTGCACCTGGCCCCAGTGAGGTGGGATGTGCATGCACCTACTTAAAGAGGAACTATGCAGGATTGGCGATTTCATCTCTGGTTTCAGTTTCATTTTTCATTTTCGCTCGTTTTATGCTTGCATATTTCTCTGCAGAGCTTCCCTGATAGCTTTAGCGTGTATATTTATACATATATAGGCTATATATAAATATATAAATTGCAAGCGTGGTTCTTCTTGTTCCTTACGCGTCTCTGACTTCCAGATGTAAACAAGGAGCGATCGTCTACTGCAGAAACTGCAAGGTTGCAATAGCAGATAGGGACACTGGGGGCGGGAGGAAATATTACTGTTTTTGATGAAACTGGTCAGTCAAGCAAAACAACGATTTCTGAGCGATTTTATGACTATGAAAAAGTTGCATAGGGTCTCTTTAACACTAGAAGCGCCAAGCACCGGTCATTTGACCGCTGACGCGTATTACTAGAAGCGCCGTGTAGGTTTGACCTAGATATACCTAGAACTGCCGGGCTGCGGTCTTTTGACCGCAGTGATTACAAAAAAATAAAAAATCTTTTAATCTTTTATGAACCAAATCTGGAACAGACGGATTTACAGTATTGAACGCGATAGGCTATTATAGGCTACTGCGACTTCCACCGTTTCCTTTCCAGAGATTGCTGCTGTTCACAACGCATGCAGTCTACATTGAAGTGAAACGTGCAGAACGTTGTCCAAAACAATACAATAACATTGTGTGTTGAGATCTACTACTACGAAGCGCCATCTAGCTATCATTATGTGTAAGTAACAGCCTCCCATTCTAAGGACTCAGCGGTCTTTTGACCGCCTCGCCGCGCTTTAAGTAGTTCACACCAGCACGGCGCTTCTAGTAGGTCGTCAAAGCGGTCAAATGACCGGGGCGCGGCGCTTCTAGGAATAAGTGGGTCAGAACGGCACGGCGCTTCTAGTGTTAACCTAAACTCACCTTGGTTTGGTCACATGGTATTGGCATTTTGAATGATGTTTCAAAGAATTGGTCATATGACATGGCTGTTTTCAACCACATTTCAAAGCAACTTGCAAACTACTGGCACTACTACTGCTTGTTGTCTATGGGGACTATTTTCAGATGCTGCATGATATCACTGCGCCCAAGGTACGTTTGCAAGTTGCCTTGATTATTACGCCAGATGAGAGTGTAGTTCCATGTCAAATCAGCCTAGAAAAACGCCAGGTTTCATTTTCAGTTGGTCTTATTGCACTTTCTAACTTGAGAAGAGACACGTTTTAAATGGGAAAATTACTGGAAATCTTAGTCACTTTTAAACATGATGCTAGCAGGCGAGATGCTACTGGTCTAATCCGTTTCAATGATCTATGCTAGGCTGAAGCAAAAAGTTGTACCGCCAGACTCACAGAATGGCTGGATGAACGGGAAAAAGGTAAATATCAATTGTTTTGCTTGAGGGGAGGTGGAAAATGAGCTTATTTCCAAAAATGGCGGAATATCCCTTTAAGTTAAGGTACCTTAAGCCAAGACTGCATAGTTCCCCTTTAATACTAGCCCATTGGTTGGAAATGAAGACTAGCTGGTTGGAAATAAATGTTGATGGTACTTCCTTTTCTCTTTCCTTGCTCTCTTAATCAGAGTTTCTAAATGGACAGCTAGAAACAAGGACACGGTCATGTTTTTAGTTCCAAGGATCCAAGGCCTGAGGCTTATCACACACACACACACACACACACACACACACACACAAACTACTTGATCACATTGTATATGCTCGTACTCCTTTGATGCGCCTGTGTGAAGATCATAGTCATCTTTGTCCCAACAGATGGTTTTATTGGCACATGGGATGATGAACAGAGGCCCATCCAGCTAGCGGGGAATATATGTAGTCGGCGGGGTTTTCCTTCTTGGCATTCCCCGTCAACCTCACCAGCTGTCCGGAATACAAGAGTGCCCTGTTCCCCTCCTCCCACCCACTCACCCACTCATTGACTGAGGTCTGGACATGTGTGTGTTTGTGTGTGTGTGTGTGTGTGTGTGTGTGTGTGTGTGTGTGTGTGAGAGGGATCTCTGCATGGGCACCATCAGGCATGACGCATGACACATGCCCATTACGTAACTGGAATTCGAAACACATTGACATTGTTACATAGATTGGAAGGCCTGGTTTTTAAAATTGTTTGTAATGAATCTTTACTGGCAGTTTACCTGTGCATGTGCACCTAGACACAACTGAATAATAAACTCATCAGTGAAATGAGGGACTTTTTCTTTTTCCTTCAGGAGGGACAGTGGCATCTCCTCCTGCGTGTTTCTGTATAGAAAGGCCACAACGTATGTAGGCCCTGTGCGTGTTAGACCATGTCTCGGCTCTTTGACTGAGCCCCTTCATAGCCTCTGCCGGTTCACACTGACGAAGAACAAGAACTCCGGGTCTGGGGTTTCGGGACGGATCTGCTACGAATATTAAATAACTCACTGGGATCCTCTCAATTCACAGAACGGAAAATGGCTTGAGGGTATTATTTATGAAATCAATAAATAATTGAACATATTCTTCTTCCAGTATGGTGAGATTATTGCCAAACTCTTCAGGCAGACCATGTCCCCTGACTAAGAATTCTGAGCCTGTTAATCTTTTCTGCTTTATTTTTCATTAGCTAGCTGCTCTGACTAATGAGTAGTCTTTTTAATATTGTCTTCAGGGCAGCTTACTCTTGAGGATGCAAGGGTTGCGTAGAATGACTCTCTAAAACATTTATTGCAAGTTATATAACAATATATCTCATGACCATAGGGAATAAACACTTTGACATAAAAATGCAAAAAGTGAGGAGGCTGTTGTGGAACTACTTGACAAGTATTTGACTGTGAATAGCACACAGAATATAGTATACTGTACACTGTGTTAAAACACTAATCAGCTTACTACATTCTAGACATTAAAGGGGCTATGGGTATTTTGTAGGATTCAAATTGATTTGAACACACCATTACATTCACCAGACAACTTTACCATTGACTTGCCCTGTATTTAATACAGCCCTAAAGGCACAAAGTGGCATTACAAGAGAGATGGTTTGGTGGCACACTAAATTAAGTGAATATCTGGGCAATGTCCTCTAGGGTCTTCAATTACTGAATTCTCTTTCTATTTGTGTCTACTGACAGTAGTTGGTGTCAACAATGATTGATTCGATGTTCTGGTGTAACCTGTGCAGGCTATGAAAACTACATCTGTTTTGTTGAGAAAATGGAAACATTTCGCTTTTTTTTATGCCATGCCATTCACTTCCCAGATGTATGTAAGGCCTTGGAATTGGTGTGTTATAGTTGCACAGCTTCAGTATTTTGGAATTGCAGTAGAATTAGATGTTCTCTGCTTGATGACATCTTATTAGAATTATGCAGAGTAACAAGACAGGTAAATGAGGACTGGATTATAGACACCACAAAATATACATGCATGCATTGCCACAAATATCATAGTTGACAAACAGTTGTTATCTATCCAACCTCCTGTAGAGTTGACTAGAATAACAATACTGGAAACCTCAAAATAGAGATATTTTCTCCTGCTTTGCCTGTGCTCCAATCATAGACTGTAAAAAGGCTCCAATGGACGTCCCAGTATGGCATATGCTAGCTTGGACATTTAAGGTGTCAATACAGCAGTGCCTGTATTATGATCGTGATTAAGTACACCTTCAATAAGAAACCATAATCACATAGAAACTAACTCTAGGCTTTATAAAATAAACTGTTCCGTTGTAGTTATCTGGTGGTATGATTGGCAAGATCCTGAGCATTGTGACATTTAACCCAATAGGATGTAATGGACAAACAAGTTGTTGGTTAAGGAGCTTTGCCGGACTGGAAAGCAGTTTTGTACCAAAGTTTCCTCCAGGTTTATTCATGAGTCCAACACTGTCACACTCAGTCATTGAAAAAGAATGTTCAGAGCTCCATTAGTGTTTCAAGCACAATAAAACATAGCCTATAATAATAATAATAATAATAATAATAATAATAATAGTGGACACATACATAGTATGCACTAATAAATCATGATGAATACTTTTTAAAAATACATAAATATATTATTAGTTCTACTTTTTTGTCCATTCCTGTAGACAGAGAACCTGACTGCGAGAACATCAAATAGTAAAATTGACAATCATCTTAAATAACCTTGCAAACTGATAATTAACAATTATTATTATTATTATTTGTTTAAGTTTACATGGTAGTTCATGATAATTCCAGCATAGAAGGTCCTTTTTTGGTCTATCTACTAGTTTTGACACAAATACATCTCTATGGACTTGTTTGAAACCAAAAGTTGACAGACTTGGGAGAGAACTTTCTACTTAGGCAGCTTGGACCAAAGATCGCACAATTCTGACTGAAAACACTTCCGTGTAGGATACTCTTGTGTTTCCTCGCGTATCTGGTCTTCCACCTCCCTCCTCGGTCTTGTCTCCTCTGGTCGCAATCAGATGAAAAAGATATCCTTAATGATGTCGGACTTTGAACAATATCCGGGGCACGAACTGGAGGACTGAGGAGAGAGATCAGAGGGTTGAGAAGAGCCCCGTAGCAAATGTCACTTGGCTTGTCTGTCTGTTAGCTACTCTGCAATACTTGTGCAGAAAGGTAGGAGGTCCAGTAGGTGTGTCCTTAGGATGCGTTCACACCAACAGCAGTTGGTGCACACCAAACGATCCAAAAGCTCTTAGTTCGGTTCACTTTCGTTGGTGTGAAATCATCACTCGCACTCGGGTCCGCACTGAATCAAGCAGACCGAGACCGCTAAAAAAGAGGTGGTCTCGGTCCGCTTGACTCCGCACCAAATGTCAGACTCTGGTGCGGTCCCTCTGGTGAGAACGCAAACTGGGGTCCAAACCATAGACTGTAGGTCAAAATAGTGAGTCAAAATGATGCTTATTTCTACCGAAAGATAAACATTGATGAAACGTCAATCGGGCCATTTTTGGTTTGTTATTTGCTGGTGTGAAAGCGGACCTCACTGGAGTCTACAGTATATGCTACATAATAACAATTTCATTGCCTGATGCGGACCAAATAATCAAACTAGTGGTGTGAAAGCGCCCTTTGACCCTCCTCAGGTTATAACATCAGACACACCTGTTCAGAAGAGTGTGCAAAAGTCTTCTGTTTTCACAAGCACAATCTTCCCATTTCTGTAAGTGACATGGTTACTACTTCCACTCACTCTTTGACATATCTATTTTGTGTCGGGGGACTGGATAGTGCTTCCCTCTTGGTGTGCCAGCAGTAATCTTCTCCTCTGTCTGTACTTGCAAGGACATTCTTCCCACAAGTATCTCGACTCCCTTGATCTTGATCTTGTCATTCACTGCCCCTGAATGGCACTATCTGGCATCATCTACCATTTACAAACTTGACGCTGTAGGAGACGCCATTATTTCCCTCAGGTCTATCATCGCTATCAGCAAGGCTGAAATGCAGTTGGAAGAACCTGTTTCTGGGCAAAGTGTTATTAAAAAAAAGTCTAATACTCCCGGGAGTCTGGGAAAATTGCAGTGTTGCAGTGTCATGACACCGATGACAACAAACACACAGTTTAACACAGATGTACATGAGACTAGACATAAGAAATGCAAAAATGTATGAACAAACTACTGATTGATTAAAAAGAAACAGCATAAATTGAAATAAAGATAAGGTACAACATTATTGCTGCCATAGTGTTCTGTAAATAATTTTCTTCTCATAAAACCTCTCGATGCCGCAATGTGTTTACTTCATTTTTGAGCATTCTGAAAGCTTGGTTGTGTGTTTAATTATGAAGTAAGAAGCTGACCATAAACAGATATTATCTGAAACTATACCTTATAAACTAAAAACAGTGAACAACAGTTCAGCAGCCTAGGTTCCCATGCAAAAACAGCCATGCCAACCACTACACCATCATGGCTATGGCTTAGGCAAGGTCTACATTGGTGATTAAATGCACAAGCACATAAACAGCTTGCTGCCAAGACCAGTTGATGTTGGATTGCAAAGGAGCAGCTAAATTGCCATTCCACTCATCCACAATATTTAAGTTCACTTATAAACAGCCTACATAATTAAATTGTGGTTTAACTTGTTAATGTTGGTTGAAATAACCTTAGTTGACCGTGTATCAGTCTAGTGCAGGCTCCAAAATTAAGTTAATTTATATTTTTCAGAGGACAATCCCAGGTGAAGCAGTTTAGTGATAAAACTAAAGTAAAGGTATAATAGGTATAACGTTAACCCTTTTCATATTTATATTTAATTTTGAATCAAGCGTAGGCCTAGTAGGCCTATTGGACTTCACATGTTGTAACTTTAAAGGAATAGTTCGGAATTTTGGACATAGGACCTCATTTCCAACTTTGCTGAGGTGATATAGGTCGGTGGAGACCGTTTTCATCACGTTTAACCCCTTCCTTCAGTTGCAGCATTCCCCTTTGCTAACGCTGGTTCTGAGCTGACGCATTTCAACGGTAACCTCCAACAGTCTTACTCACTCCACAGCACACCGGAGGATGCTCATTGAGCTCAATGCAAATCAAACAGGCTAATAGGCCTACTGGAAAAAGCACCATGCCAATCTCTAGATATGGTGAAGGGTATGTGATGATGTGGGGCTATTTTAATTCCAACGGCCAAGGGAACTTTATCAGGATGCATAATATCCTGGATCCATGAAATAGCTGGCCTTTAAAAATAAAAAACTGCCTGCCCCTATGTTAACCCTATGGGTTAAATTCCCATAGGGTTACATAGGGGGTCAAATACTTCCTTCCCCTAGCATTTAAGGAAAACATTTATTTATTTAAGATACATTCTTCAATCACAAAGAAAATTAGTGTCTTTGGTGGTTTGATTTTTACTCATTTTTTTAATTAAGGCATTAAGATCAATTGTCAAATGATGATTTTATATCCCTGTTTTAGCATGGTATCAAATACATATGCTCCACACTGTGTATATATATATATATATATATATATATATATATATATATATATATATATATATATATATATATATATATATATATAAATCAATTGTTTTGCTTGAGCGGAGGTGGAAAATGAGCTTATTTCCAAAAATGGCGGAATATCCCTTTAAAGGGATAATCCGGAGTGAAATGCACTTTAGATCAATTTTTCGGACTATTGGGAGTAAATACGTTGAGTTGACACCAAAATCATGTCATTCGGATGTATTTTGAGAAAGTTTGAGCTCACTGTTTTTAGCCAAAACTCGTTAGCCTGGAGGTGACTCGGGCATGTCATTACGCCGCTACAAAACGCTATTTTTATACCTCTTCTACTGTTCCAAACAACACTACGCTTACGTGGTAGTGAGTAGAGGATCCCTAAAGCCAAACCGAAGTATCCCCACGTCTTTATGTGGTCGGATAGAGAGTCCAGAATGAATTTAACCGAGTCCGTACCTTTCCGGAAATGTTAATAAAGTGTTGTTCAGTGTTTCCCACAGAATTGCGATTTAGCGTCATTGTCGTCAACAACAACAATCCTTGCTGGATTTTTAAAAATGTATTCTTTAAACGGGCATGCATGTTTGTTGAGGGACAGAGAGGCTGCACAAAGGTGTGCATAGCTCTGCAATGAAAGGAGTTCATCTAGTTTAAGTAGTACAACATGAAATCATTGTGTGGTGGTCAGTGTTGATATTGTGGTGGGCCGCCACAAATAAGTCAATGTATGGGAAACACTGGTTGTTAAAGCGTTGTCAGCTGCAGCACCGACATTTCCGGAAAGGTACTGACTCGATTAAATTCATTCTGGACTCTCTATCCGACCACATAAAGACGTGGGGATACTTCGGTTTGACTTTAGGGACCCTCTACTCACTACCACGTAAGTGTAATGTTGTTTGGAACAGTAGAAGAGGTATAAAAATAGCGTTTTGTAGCGGCGAAATGACATGCCCGAGTCACCTCCAGGCTAACGAGTTTTGGCTAAAAACAGTGAGCTCGAACTTTCTCAAAATACATCCGAATGACATGATTTTGGTGTCAACTCAACGTATTTACTCCCAATAGTCCGAAAAATTGATCTAAAGTGCATTTCACTCCGGATTATCCCTTTAACTTTGGAAGATAACCCGGTTTTGCTCAGGCTATTTAAACCCGCATTCACCGCAGCTTTCACTTGTTCGCAATTTTGATGAGAGGCCTGTTGATATCGGAGCGCAAATAATTCATGCAATCCACTGAGAGAGATTGATAAGACCATGAGTCGACATTTTGTCTTATCCTGATGGCCTCTTGTTGGAGCGATATCGTTTTTCACGGGAATCTTTAATATATTTAAATAGACTGCTCCAGCCCTAAATTTCTAATGTTACAAATCATGGACCTAGACTGCAAACTGCAAACTATTTGTATAGCCACAAACCCACGAGGGTCATTAAAATAGAGTTTCACCAACTCTCAGGTTATGAGAGTTGGTGAAAAAATAAAATGTTCCCAAATGGCGCAGAAATTATTCTTGTTGTTTACTTTTCATCTGGGGTATTATCCATTTCGGAATTCCCGAATGTCATTGGGTGCATTGATGGCACACAAGCGCCCGTAAAGGCCCCAGCCATAAATTATGCCGATTATGTGAACAGGAAAGGCTATCATGGTATACATGTCCAGGTAGGTATACACAGCCAATATAGGCCATTTCTAATATCTTCATGATTGTTTTGTTAATCGCTGTGGATCTTTTTTATTATTAGATGATGATATGTGATGCTTCCTACAGTACCTGATCACGAATGTGGAGGCAAAATGGCCTGGTTCGGTACACGATGCCAGGATGTATCTTGAATCCAATTTGATCTATACATTTCAACAGGGTGCGTTGCATTTTTAATAGATCATAGACCTCATCATAATTGTTGTGCTTGTGCAAGATAGCTCAAAGTCTGTATTGGTTGCAGGGCGATTCGATGGGTATCTCCTTGGGGATCGCGGGTATCCATGTCTCCCAACACTAATCACCCCATACCCTAATGACAACATTCAACCTTCAACCTGGCACTCAGCAGAACCCACGTCAGGATTGAAAATGCATTCGGGATATTGAAATCCAGATTTCATTAAGAGTTTGTCCGGAACGGGCCTGCGATGTAATCAGTGTTGTGCACGTTCACACTCTTCAGTAACTAGTTCAAAGTTCAGTTCACACACGTGCAAAGTGAACTGTTCACGTTCATAGTTCACCATTTTTAATTTTGAACTAGTTCAAATTCAGTTCATTTGAATGAAAATCTGTTTCTGACGGAATATAGGCTACAGCCACCTGTTGTTCTCATCTAATTGAGAATGTCCGTAAATTGGGCTTTATTTCGCTGGGCAGATACATTTCTTTTAGGTCTATGGCAGATACCGACGCCTAATAAATGCGGCCGCGCATTTATTAATAATTAATAATAAATGCGTCAGCTGTGCATGCCTGACGGCAGAAGAGTGTAGTTTTTACACCGGGGGTATGGAGGAGGCTGCCTTGCTGCATTACCTTACCAGATGGATCAGTGACATACTGGAGGGCTCTTTGAACACGTTATGCATCCCTCTATCATCACTGACAAGTGCAGAATCTTTCCGCGATTGCATTCATATAGGCCTAGCAGCGGTTCTGTGTACAATGCATCATGCGTAACGTGATCATGGGTAATGTAGTAAGGTAGTGCAAAGCTGTAGTTTAGGAGTGGCGCCCGTGGGCAGTGAGTGTGACAACGACATACTGTTTCTGAATTGCCAGCAGATAGTGTCACTCGACTTCTCAGGACAAAATAAATTCTGTAACGTTTAATTGGACATCAACAGTGATGTTCGTCGTTCATTTCCCAAAATCTGAGCGAATTCACGTTCAAATTCATTATTTACAAATGTGTTGCGTTCAGTTCAGCGTTCACAGAAAAATGAGCGTGTTCAATGAACACGTTCTTTTGAACTCGTTCATGCACAACACTGGATGTAATTGTTGCATGCGCCGTCCTCCACAATATAGTGGTTCTGCGCAAAGAGATGCCTCCCCCTTTTGACCCGTTCCTCGAGGAGGAACCAATTCCACAAATGGAGGACAGGACAAAGGATGCGAGATCACATTTGCAGAAATCATTTCAATTACAGTTTTTCACAGTTGCTCAAACACTAAACCCCATTCTCTGAATCAAATTCTCAAATGCCTGAACACATTTATTGAATTATTCCCTTTTTTGGCAAAACCATAGACTACTTTCACCCACTTTCACCCATTTTACCAAACTCATTAACCCTTTTTGCAAAACTGTGAACACATTGTGCATTCTGATGCACTTCTTAATTATATAACCAAACAACGCAGAAGTTGAACACAATCAGTGCACAGTTGTCTCCATTTGAACACTACCACTCAAAATTGATAACACTTCTGTCTAATGATGTGACAACCAATATAAGTCAGTTCAGAGTTGACAGAGACACAGGGGACAACAAGTGTGTGTTACAGTAGAAGTGGGGTACAAGGAAGAGGAGGGTGCAGGTAAAAGGAGGAGGATGAAGAGAAAGACATGAGAGTCCCAAGAGTTGCAATATTGTAAATGATGATATTTGGGCAACAATCATTGACCATGTTCTGGTTCATGGAATGCCAATGAGAGAAGCAGGACTTCATGGTCCAACCCAACATCAGTGGTTTCTCTGTGGCGTCAATAATCCAAAGATTCAGACTACAGAAGATAAATAGCGTAAATGTCCACATTATCATACAGTACAGTAATCACTGAACATCCACTGTTACACACTTACTGTACTACGCTTTGAGCTCAACTCTGAGAGTGTGAAAGAGCTGAGTTATCAGTATGTTCAAGTAAGTCTAAATTTAGGCACAATACAATATTACAGTATTGCATACTTACAGTACTATCAGAGTCTGTGGCATCACAGTACAAATCATATTCAGTACAGTATTGGCCTGTCTTTCTGTTCACTTACAAAACTATTGATTTATATCTTCATATAGTCTAGAGTATGAGTAGAGAGCGAAAGAAGTCCTTATTCTTTATTTTCATTGTGATATTTTATTTTTCAAATTACAGTTTTTCACAGTTGCTCAAACACTAAACCCCATTCTCTGAATCAAATTCTCAAATGCCTGAACACATTTATTGAATTATGCCCTCTTTTGGCAAAACCATAGACTACTTTCACCCACTTTCACCCATTTTACCAAACTCATTAACCCTTTTTGCAAAACTGTGAACACATTGTGCATTCTGATGCACTTCTTAATTATATTGATAACCAAACAACGCAGAAGTTGAACACAATTAGTGCACAGTTGTCTCCATTTGAACACTACCACTCAAAATTGATAACACTTCTGTCTAATGATGTGACAACCAATATAAGTCAGTTCAGAGTTGACAGTGACGCAGGGGACAACAAGTTTGTGTTACAGTAGAAGTGGGGTACAAGGAAGAGGAGGGTGAAGGTAGGAGGAAGAGGATGAAGAGAAAGACAGAGAGTCCCAAGAGTTGCAATACTGTAAATGATGATATTTGGGCAACAATCATTGACCATGTTCTGGTTCATGGAATGCCAATGAGAGAAGCAGGACTTCATGGTCCAACCCAACATCAGTGGTTTCTCTGTGGAGTCAATAATTAGGGTTGGGTATCGTTTGAATTTAAACGATTCCGATTCCGATTTCGATTCCTTGTTTCGATTCCGGTTCCTAACGATGCTCGATTCCGATTCTTGTAAAAGGCAGGGTCAAAAAAGTTTGGATATTTTAAATGAGCTCGCTAACCAACGGTCTTTCTGAATGACATTTACTATAAATTTCTCACAGGGCTGTTTTCAACTACAATATAAATCGTCTTCTTGTTGCCTCAGCTCGGTTATGCAAACACCTTCTTCGTTGGTGTTTAGTGGTTTCTTCTTCCGGTTCGCGGACTGGGAATCGATACTAGGAATTGAAATTTAAACTTTTGAACGATTCCGGGAGAATTGGAAAGCTATTCCCGGTTCCCATCGATTCTCGATTCTCGATACCCAACCCTATCAATAATCCAAAGATTCAGACTACAGAAGATGAATAGCGTAAATGTCCATTATCATACAGTACAGTAATTACTGAACATCCACTGTTACACACTTACTACCCTTTGAGCTCAACTCTGAGAGAGTGAAAGAGCTGAGTTATCAGTATGTCCAAGTAAGTAATTCAGGCACGATACAATATTACAGTATTGCATGCTTACAGTACTATCAGAGTCTGTGGCATCACAGTACAAATCATATTCAGTACAGTATTGGTCTGTCTTTCTGTTCACTTACAAAACTATATTTATATCTTCATATAGGCTAGACGATATGAGTAGAGAGTGATATAAGTCCTTGTTCTTTATTTTCATTGTGATATTTTATTTTTCAAATTAGAATGAATACAATTCCTCCAGGATCCATAAACCCTGCCCTGAAAACTGTGTCTTCCATTGTTTGGTGTATTGTCTTATCACTGCTCTGCAGGAGTGTAATTTTGCCTGATGTGTTCAATGATTTGAGACCATTAGTTAGTTTTGAGCAAAGTTAAAAGTGTTTTGAGGTGATTGTTCAGTTTTGCAACAAGATTGAAGGGTTTCGAGAATGTAGTTTGAGAAATGAGTTTTGTGTTCACAGTTTTGAGAAGAAGGTTAAGAGTTCTGAAAAAGGTGTTCTAGCAATTGTGAAAAACTGTTGAATGAATACAATTCCTCCAGGAGCCATAAACCCTGCCCTGAAAACTGTGTCTTCCATTGTTTGGTGTATTGTCTTATCACCGCTCTGAAGGAGTGTAATTTTGCCTGATGTGTTCAATGATTTGAGACCATTAGTTAGTTTTGAGCAAAGTTAGAAGTGTTTTGAGGTGATTGTTCAGTTTTGCAACAAGATTGAAGGGTTTCGAGAATGTAGTTTGAGAAATGAGTTTTGTGTTCACAGTTTTGAGAAAAAGGTAAAGAGTTCTGAAAAAGGTGTTCTAGCAATTGTGAAAAACTGTATAAGAACTGGAGAAAGTGAACAAGTCCCGCCCCCATTCATTTCAATGGGAATGCTATAGGCTAGTGAAAATTGCCAAAATTGAACAATTTTTTCAGGCTTCAATATGGCGTTTCAAGGGGCTTGTTTCCGGTGCCGTTTTACTTAGCCAATTAAGTGCCAGGTTACTGATTGACGTAAGGTACAGAAGGAGAGCTCGTGCCCACACTAAGCTCGTGCATGAGCTGAGAGTGGAACAGCCACCAATCAGCATGAGGAAAACGCAGGGAAAACGGCACCGGACATGATGTATTTCTGGAAAATGGCGACGAGGAAGTGCCTTGCTAATCGGCGAAGCTAATCAGTCAAATCCTGACCCCCTGGTCTGGACACTCACCGTAGACAGGGCTCAATCGGAAGGGTGGGATAAACAGTTGTCTTTCAAATTCCCTCCCTGCACGTTTTTTTGGACTTACGCACCCTTATGCACCCTTACGCGCATGGGAGAATTCCCCCCTATATGAATATAATGCAAACTTGTTGCAATGAAAATGAAAAGCAAAATCATACAATAAATTAGAGCAAAATCATACAGCATTTCCTCCAGTGCTTTATGGTTAACAGTGGCAGCCAAGTTTTGGAATCTGTTGGCTACCGATTTCTACATGCTAGGTGGCTATCAATCACCCGCGAAGCACCTCCTAACTCAACCGCAAGTTGGTGGAGTTGTCACTAACCCTGCGTTCACACTGTCTACGTCCGTCAACGGATCTCACTCACTTTGCATGGGGCGGACTCCATATGCATTGTGGGTCCGTCCGTTCCTTCAGCTTCGTTGCCTCCGTCAAGAAAGTTGAGAAATGTTCAACTTTTCAGGCAGCGACGGATCCGTCAGCCAATCAGATCGCGTGTATGCAAATACACATACGGCAGACACAACCTCCGAGATCCATTGACGGACATAGACAGTGTGAACGCGGGGTAAGGCTGAGTGAGCCCTGCCTGACCTGCCAGTGAATTTCAAAGTCAAAGTCAAAGTCAAAGTCTGTTTATAGGCCCCAGCTGTGGCGCAACTGGCTGGGGCACCTTCACCGCACGCCGGTGACCCGGGTTCGATTCCCGCCCCGTGGTCCTTTCCGGATCCCACCCCGACTCTCTCTCCCATTCACTTCCTGTCATTCTCCACTGTCCTATAACATTAAAGGCATAAAAGCCCCAAAAAAATACATAAAAAAAAAAAAAAAAAAGTCTGTTTATTGTCACTTTCTGCGATACAGAGAATGACATTTCATGCTCCTTGTTCTCCCTTCAACATAAGAAAGCACAATTTATGGTAAAAAATATATAAAAAACTATGACACAGACTAGACACAATATACATACATTATGCATATATATACACATACATATATGTACATACATACACAATCCCACCCTCACACACACAAACACATAGAAACATCCAAAGACACTAAACATGGAATATTGTGCAAATGGGCAGGTTTCAATTAAAGTGCAGTTATTAATAAATAAATAAAAACTTGTGTGGAATTATGTGAGAAGGGGGCGGGGAGTGATTGCGTCCTGAGTTTATGTGGGAGGGGGGGGGGGGGCAGCAGGGAATGGGGGCAGAGCAGGAAGGGAGTTGAGTGCCCTGACAGCTTGATGAAAGAAGCTGTCCCTCAGCCTGTTGGTCCTGGCCTGGAGGTTTCTCAGTCTCCTTCCAGATGGCAGCAGGGTGAAGAGGCTGAGTGAGGGGTGAGTTGGATCTTGCACAATGCGGATAGCTTTCCGGGTGAGACGGGTGTTATACAGTTCCTGGATGGGGGGGAGAGAGGTGCCGGGAATCTGGATTTTGCCCAGCAGCTCAGGTAACCTGCTTCCTGTCCACAACCTTTGGGTCCAATCACAAACTAGCTTATCCAGAGCGGTAGATAAAACAGAGTGGCGACACTCCCATAGACCTCCATAGGAAAAAATGGCAGCGCTTTTTCCAGGCTATTTCCTCGTTATGGGACTTTTGGAACTATTTACAGCCAATCTCTTGGTCAGTAGTCAATGAGTTAATTGATTACACCTTCCAGCATCCAGAAGTACATCTCACCCTCCTGCGATTCAGCCATTCAGCACAGGTTTTTTGGAACTTTTGATCGTGTGGCGGCAACATCAAAAGGCGTTTTTCCACCAAAAACAAACCTGGTGTTGAACTGGTGCCGTTCAGAATTCTTTGAACCGTGGTGCTATCTAGTAGCCTAGAAATCTAGACGCCCCTAGCGGCAGCAAATGTAATTTGGCTGGCGGGGCAGTCTAGGCACGATCCATTGAGCCAGGAAGCTGAGAACCCCCAGCACCAGCGGCCCAATCACAGGGCTTAACATAATGGTGACTGACATGCGACCAGAAGTTGCGACGGTAACGCATCCTGTTATTTGAAAACAAGAAGATGATTCATTTAGCGTTATCCTATTGCGTGGAGAGGGAAGGTTACGCATCCTGCTACTTGAAAACAAGAAGATGATTCGTTTAGCGTTATCCTATTGCGGGGAGGGAATTTGAAAGACAACTGTTTATCCCACCCCTCCGATTGAGCCCTGTCTACGGTGAGTGTCCAGACCCTACATCTTGATGTGGGTCTGGCTCGTCAGGCTAGCTATCTAGTGAACCAGTCCGCATTTCCACCAGTTCTGAACCGAACCAAGGATGCGTCATCAACAATGGGTGGTGCATGCAAAAGCAAAAGTTAATGAGATGCATAAACGGGAGAGTGATATGACCAGTTCTCCCATAAAAAACGGCAGAAACTAGCTGTTTAACATGCTAGTCAACGTCTGCAGTGTAATGCTAGTTGAATCGTTTTGTTTACTCATGGCAACAGTTGATATGGACGGAAAACTCGTGCTTTTAGCCTTTTCCCCAACTGAATGCCACATGACACGCCCACTCCGGTTCGCAAGAAAAAACAAGTATTTTTTGGTTCGACTTCCGAACCAAGGTAGGTGCCACGTTCCGAACCGGCTTTTGTTTGGTGGAAACACAACAAACGGTTCAAATGTTGCTTCACGAACGGGAACGGAGCCGGTTCTCTGTCGGAGGAAAAGGGCCTAAAGAGTGTCGCAACTCTCTCTCTCTATGGCTCTGAGCTTATCCAGAAGATGCACCAGATCGTTGGTCTGAAGGATTATCCAAGCGTACAGAGTCATTTAATGCCCATTAATGACACATTGATCATGCCTCTTGTGCAGTAGAAATAAAGCGCAGACTCCCCATCTTCAATCTTAGAAGATTGAGCAAAGTATGGTGATACACAGACTAGTTTTGTCACCGACTTTTGTAGCTAAAGAGACTGTAGGGTTACAGCCCGGGGTCGAAGAACACAAAGGCATATTGACCTCTCTGAGATGGAGTGAACTCTTGAGCCATCCTTTCCAATCCTGCTGGACTGTGGCACAAGTGCAGTTTGCCATTGAAGACATGGTTTGACAGGCCCTCAAAACTTGCCCTGCTGGGACCAGAGGGGTGTCTCTGTGTACCTACAGTAGCACAATTAGATCATGTGTCCTGCAATAGGGTCATACCTTTGAGTTCATTTGGCGGAGGTTCTGGTAGCCAAGACTGAGATGTCAACTCCCTTGTAAACGCCTGCCTGCAGTCTGCACAGCACAAATCCAGCAACCAACTGCCAGCTGGGCTGCTACTGCTTCTGCCTATCCCTAGAAGCAACCATGGCCACATGTCTCCATGTCTCGATCGATTTTGTGACGGGCTTGCCACCCTTCATGGGAAATACAGTAGGCCTAGTCCTTGAGGTGGTAGACTGGTTCTCAAAAGCAGCACTTAATAGCACTTCCCAAGTTGCCTTCTGCTTGAGAGATCTGCTCTGAGAAGGTCTGCTCTAAGTCTGGAAATAAGCAACCGAGAAAAATCGAGAAACGTTTCTCAATTGAGCTTATTTCACTGTGTTTGTAGCTATTTGTAACTGCAAATTATGCAAGTCTGTAAGCGGACATATAGGCTACTTTTCAGACGAAATTTCAGCTGTGTAGGAGTACAGTAACCAGCCATTACAGGGACGTCATTATAGTGATACAACCAATAACATACCAGTAAAAAAAATCCTGACCCACCCATCATAATGTTGCGGTCATGCGCTCTAGCTCTGTCCCACAGTGCATCTCGCTGCGCAGTGACGAAGACGACAACAACAAAACACAGCAGTGTTAGCCTGCTGCTGGAATAACATTAGCTTGTGTTACACAACTCCAGAGGAAGGGGTCGATGTCAACAGGAATATTCATTAATCAGTGAATCGTAATTTACACAACGAACAATATGAGCAGTTGTATTACAAATGACACATACTTGCCTTGAATCAAGGCTGTATGTTGGTGTAGGAGTGTAAATATTTAGCAAGCAAGGTTGCTATTTTCAGCTAACGTTAATTCTCTTGCGAGGTGATGGTAGCTAGCTATCCGAACTCTACCAATAAGCTATATGAAGTTATGCTATCTCGCTAAAGGAGAGGATGCGATTTATCAAGCGAAGGTAAGAGCGACTCAAATTTCCTGTAGTTAAATGGTCATGGTCGTGATGGAAAATATTGTAACGTTATATGTGATTGACCCGTCAGATCAACTCCATTAGTCCTCCAGAAAGCGGAGTGAAATGTAGCTAGCGGGAGCATACCTAGCTTGTGAACGGTTACCCTCCTTTGCTAGTATTCTGATAGATATTGTGCAGTAAGTTCGAGGTAACGTTATTGACGTCCACCAGCTGCTCTGTTGCTAGCTGGTTGTTGTTTTTTTGGAAGGTTAGCACGTATGTTAGCTAAATCAGCTTTTGCTTTTACTCGTTTCATCAACTATTGGTGGTTATGGACTGGAATAGGATTTATATTTGATCAGTAACCTACACGAATTATAATGTTACTCGGGTATCATGTCATTCGCAAGCTAGTTGTCCTACACCAGCTGTGTTGCGTTATGATAGAATTGATATTATAGCTAAGTGCTAACTGGCTAATTAGTTAAACGTATGGGATGCGTCTGGGCCCCATCTAGACAGGGCACCTAAACAAAGGCATCACACACACACCGTTGTCGTCAGTAATACCAGATTAATCGGACATAAACAGCTACTTATAAGCCTTGTCCTGTTGCCTGTGTGGTTGTAACGTTAGACTGCCCAGGTGTTTCACATGATGCAATCCATCACACTGGCAGCTAACGTTAACGCTAAAATTACTGTATCTCAGCCCGTTGTAAATTTACTAGCTAGCCCGTGAAAGCGAGGCCTTGTACCTCATCATTTTTGCTTTAACAGGCGCAACCCTTGGTCTGGACGACATGGTCAAACATCATCTTAAAACTCCATTTCGATACGGTTCTTTCGTGCTTTTCTGGACAACCCTTGACTATCATCAATGTGAGGGAAAATGTAGAGCCTAAGTTGCATCCACATGAAGAAAATACCCAAGCTTCACCGCACAGAAGCACACCTGTAGTGACTAGTCTGTTTTATTTTTTATCCCGAGGTGAAAACGGCTGCCTTGGCTGCCGTCCACGGTATGTTTACAAAGCATGTAGCTAGCTGTGCCGTGGCTAACTCCGCGATCATAGCGTGCTACATTGGCTAGCTTGCTAGCTCCCAACATGACTCAGCCTGAATATTCAGTTGTGTTCTTATAGATAACCGTTTGTTATAATATGTACATGTCCTCTGCTACTGTCGAATGAATAACGTAGTTATGAATGTGAGGTGTGTTTGTCTGTCAGATCGAGCCAGGCGACGCCTTGAACTCTTTCAGTGGTGCCAGTCACAGTTTAGCTAGACCGTGGCCTATTTATGTTATTGTAACACCCAAAGTATTCATCACCTGACAACAATGTCTTGAAGTTTTCCTTAATATTTAATAAATTGAAGTTGCAACACGGTGACATCGCCCATGGACATGTAAAAACATTTGAAACACAGATGTAAGTTAGTTGGTAACGATGTCATTTTCTCCTCAGAAATGCAGAGGGATTTTAACAACTGACATTTGATGTTCAACTGTGGTGAACATCTGCTATTGGTGTCAAGACTACACTGGCAGCAAGTCAAGGTGGGGTTCAGTTACACCAAACAGTTAAATTACATGAACAATACTGCCATAGGCCACTGAGAATAAGATATTGACTAACAATGATAAACAGAATGTGTTTTGGGGTTGGTTAACTGTGGCTCCTTTTATTTTCCTTTTCCTTATGTACCTAAGCATGTTTTTCCTGACTCCACAGGACTAAATGAACCAGGAAGGCAGAACTACAGAGTTTTGGAGAATTCAACATGAAGTTGTATGTGTTTCAAGTCAACAATGGAAGCACACTTACTTTTGATACTGAACTTGCCGTCCAAACGTAAGTTTATTCAGTAGGGAGGGAGGCAAAGTATTCAGCTGAAGTATTTGATTAATAGTGCTCTTTCTACATCTTTGTCATTATCTGTTATATGCTTATGTATATACCAGCAGTATTCAATCCAAGGAAATTGTTTTCTGCTCTTTGGATCGCTAGGGCCTTTTAATTTTTCTATGTCAGTCCAGATGTCTTTCTAGAAAATGTTTACAGAATTTCAGTGAGCAAATATCTGACCTTTATGTATTTATGTCTTTGCAGGGTGGCTGATCTCAAACATGCCATCCAGGTTAAATACAAGATTGCAACCCAGCACCAGGTCCTGGTGGTCAATGGAGGGGAGTGCATGGTTGCAGATCGACGGGTCTGCAGCTACAGTGCAGGCACTGTGAGTGCTTACAATAAGGCTGTGTTTTGTTTCCTCTCAAGGATCCTGGATAATCTCATCCAGAGTTGTGCTTGTCTGTTTTGTCTGAATAAGGGAACAGGGACTGCCGCTGCCTGTTTAATTTGGTTGTTATTGATGGTGCTTTGAGACATGGAAAGTTAATTTAATTGTTTATGGAGACTGTATTTCGGGTTTTGTTTTCTGGCTTGCATTTGGTGTAGTCAGAAAAAATATATTAACAAGTGTCTGAGGTAGAGCATTGATGGCAGTCACAATTACTCCAATCATTTTCATCCTTAAAAAGACTAAAATGCAACTCTTATTTTCCCTCATGTATTTGAGATGTGAATATGCCTGATGCAGCCAATAGCTGTCGCCTTACTATGCTTGTTAATGATAAGTCAAGTGTAGGCATGTGTCTGCAGCTGTTATTGACCCATAAATAACCATCACCGAAGAATTCAGTTAAGGTAGACAGCCAGACATTCTGAAAGATACTAATCTAGCACCAGTGACGTGCAGCTGGTATTTTGGAGATTACTCAGATCACTCTAAATAGCCTATCTTCTACTCCAGAACAATATGGGGTGAAGGATATTTCACTACACATTGCTGTGCTGGCAGAACCAGGCATGGTGAAATAAAATAGTTTTGTCCCTCGGCATGAAATATCAGATTGACTCGATGCTAGTCAAGAGGTTGAAGCCTCTACTTGTCCTTTTGTTGTCAAAATGTCAAAAGATGATGATGCTTAGTTTGTCATGCTTTGCAAAAGTAATGATGTTTATTATTTACAAATAATATACCCACTGATCATAATTGGCTAGCTGTGTCTCATTCCTAAGGAATTTTATTGTTTGTCCAGTTTCTACTGACTGGGGCATAGAAATGAAGTTGAGCTAGTGGCCCTGTTATGAATTGATGTCAAATGTTCTGGCCACACACACAAAGCTTAATGTAGGAATATTTAGAATGACAAATAGGGTTTTGTGCCTCAAACATCTGAGGTAATTTGTCGGGCATGTTTTTAGGCTTCTGCTAATCAAATGATGCAATTATGAGCCTCAGTCACTGAACTTGTGTGAATACCTGGAGAATGGTCCTATATTTTAAAGTGCTAGTAGTTAAATCGTTTTTTGTTGTTGTCTTGAAGCAGAAGCCTAAATGTATTACTGTCATTATGATTTGAAATGCAATACTTGTATTACCATCAGTATCAGGTAAGCTACATACTTCTTAGACATTTATGGCGTAGAATTCAAAAAGAGGCTAAAGTGACAGTGTGTGGGTTTGATACACTGGAGGCTATCCAGATGGCAGTGGTGTTTGCTCTGTCCCTCTGGAGATAATCAGAGTTCCTAGCCAGATGCTTGGCATTAACCTCCACTGGGAGCCTGCTTGGCAGTTGGTGGCCATTACCTCAGCTCACAGTTATATGAAATACATGAGAGTAGAGACTGGCATAGTTATCTCATTCATAGGTAAATAGAAATGTGCTGTGTTCAGGGTCAGGTTATCACTGCTCTGGATAATTTGTCAGTGTTTTGTACATATTGCACATAAAGACCCCAGTGACTGCACCTGTATGAATGTGGGTGAACAGGACCAATCAGGCCAATATCTGATATGTTGTCTTGTTAAAGATGCTCGTGATTTACTGGTCACTTTTTTTTTGTCATTATTCTGAAGCACTTTTAGAAATGGTTTGATATTGTTTGTCAATGCCCGACATGAGTTAAATGATATACATCACATTTAAATAAACATTTTCGATGTGTGTAAAAAGCTTTTTTACAACAGTCGTTTTCCTTCTTGACAGGATACCAACCCCATCTTCCTGTTCAATAAGGAGATGATTTTATGTGACCGAGCCCCCACCATCCCCAAGACAACCTTCTCTATCGAGAACGAAATGGAGCTGAAAGTGGAGGAGTCCCTTATGATGCCAGCAGTCTTTCACACCGTTGCCTCACGAACACAACTCGCAGTGGTGAGCTCTTTCTCTGACTGCGAAAGATAGATGGAGAATTGAAGACTTGAGACATCACTGCTGCCGCTAAAGTTGATCCATTGTCTTTGTACACTGTAGTCATGTCAGATGCCATATTGAAATTTGGTCTGGAGCTGCAACAGTTACTAAATTAGTTGTTTACTATTAAATTAATCTACACATATTTTCATCATTGATCAGTCTGAGTGTTTTTTTAAGAAAGGAAGAGAATTCTTTGAGTCCATCTTCTTAAATGTGTAGTGACGTTATAGGATGTAGACCTTTAGTGAACTATGTTCATGTACCAAAGCCACATAATGGCTATTATGTGAATGTTTTTTGTTCCACTGACAAATCAGTATATTTTCATGTTGTCCTGTTTTTGATAGGAAATGTATGAAGTTGCCAAGAAACTTTGCTCCTTCTGTGAACGCCTGGTTCATGATGAACATCTGCAACACCAAGGCTGGGCTGCCATCATGGCCAACCTGGATGACTGTACGCTGTCCTATCAAAAATTGCTATCGAAGTTTGACTCAGCCTACATTAACTATCAGCGGGACTTTGAGGACATCAAAATAAAACTTACCAAGTAAGTGACTCTACCAGTATTTCCCCTGGAATATTTTCATGCCACCTCATCTACCCCCATCCCCCTCCACACACGCACACACGCACACACACACATACACACAAAAAAAAGGCCTGTAAACAAAACATTGAAGAATCTCACCTTAAATTTTGTATGGTCTGTAGACTGGGGACGGCCGTATCAGTCATGGCCAAGATTCCTCTGCTGGAGAGCTTGACCCGCCACAGCTACCGCGAGAGCCTGGAGAAGTCCAGCTCTCCCGTGCAGAGGCCCGATGAGGAGGAGGAAGATGAGGATCGCTCGGCCCAGTCGGTCACGCCCAGCGCTGCCGACGGGCTGAGGAAGAGCCACGAACTGCCCCCCGCCATGGGCGGAGCTTCTCTCCAGGCGGCTGATGCCCCCCGCGGCGATGGCAAGATGACGGACAGCAGCGAGCTCAAGGCGGCACTGCAAGAGGCGGACTCGCCCGAAAAGGCAGCCTGCACCGGGATCTCCTTTAACGTCACCCTCCTGGACTGGATCAACGTCCAGGACCGACCTAATGATGTAGAGTCGGTGGTGCGGAAGTGCTTCGATTCCATCAACAGGGTAAGAGCCTTCCTGTTCTGGTTCCATCATGGATGAACTGCGCTCCAGTTTCTAGTGTTATTATAGTTTTATCAATAGTTACTGTATTTGAGTTATTTTCAATATTAGTAAAAGGAAATTACTTAAATTATGGCTGTATATTTTTTGTAAGGTCTGGTCTATACTTTCTGCTCAAGTCAGTTTTTTTACTGATTGTCTGAAGTCAAGGTATTTTCTCCACAGTTATTTTGTGTTTTATGTGATGACTGCAACAAATTAAATGTAATTTCCAAGTGAGTTCATTTTGACCCCTAAACTGATTTAAACGAAATTGTGAACATGGAGTAATCCTCTTCTCTTCAAGGACATTATGGGTTCTGTGAGGACCGTTAAACTGTGGAGGTTATGCAAATATTTGAGATGCAAATTATATTTCAGGGGTAACTGCAGTGAACAGCAGTTCTGAAAGAATTGTAGCTAAGCTGTCTAGGCTAATTTAAGCACATTCCTGTTTGATATAGCAGACTTTGTATGATCAATGAAACAGGTATTTACTAAACCTGCCTGTGGAATTGAAATTTCAATTTCCCTTTCACTTGCTTGACTAGTTTGACCTTTAAATGCCTCAGAACCCTTTCAGAGGCCATGCTGCAGCCCAAGCCTTATCATTCACCTGCAGATATCTTCACTGAAACTTGCCTCAAAAATGGGTTCGCCCCTATCATACTGAGAATGGCATGAAAAGTAGAGTAGTGTTGCATACTTTCCTTGTCAAGGTTTTGTAACCTTTGGTCTAACCATAACCTCAAATACTTAAGCCACACCAGTATCAACTTAACGTCCGTGTGTGTGTGTGTTTAAACTCTACAGTTGGACCCACGTATCATTCAGCCATTTTTAGGAGATTGCCAGGACACCATTGCCAAACTTGATAATCAGAACATGAAGGCCATCAAGGGACTGGAGGACAGACTGTATGCCCTTGACCAAATGATTGCAAGCTGTAAAAAGTTAGTCAATGAACAGAAGGAACTTGCTCAGGTAAGGAAATGTACTTTCAAAAAGACACCCCACCCCCCATTCCTGTTACTCTGACTGTTATTCACTCAATTCTAGAAAAGTCAACACACAGCCTATAGGCCTGTGGAAAAATAATCATTTTCACAATGTGAAAGGAAGTGATTATGCATCGATACAGAGATGTTAATAATCAATGTGGAAAATATATAGACTGCTGTTTTTTAACTACCGGTAGGATAATTCGGTAAGGGATTTTGAGGAGTGCATACCGCCACCAAAAGTCAATGCAACTAAAGTGAAACTGATTCATGCATCTGGCCAGTTTATTGGGTTCTCCTTTTCCGTTGCCCATGTAGCCTACTGCAGAAGTATAATTCAAGTGCCCGTGATTTTTTCGCAGTAACCGATAGACAGATGTGACAAATACCTAAGTAATAAGGTATTAGGTAGGCGATTTATGTGCAGTAGGACATGCCTGTTTGCTAGCGCTAATAGCGCTATGAAAGAACCAGTAAACACTGGCTATGCTTGGAATGCTTCTGGTCTGGATAGAGTCACCCCTCATGTATGACTTAGTTTATGGTGCTCATACTTAACATATCTAAAACCCATTCAACAAAGGACTTCCGCTTTAACCAAGCCTGGCTCTTACCTTATATACCATTGTTTTTGTAAACAATGCCATTTGATTCAGCCAGTATAGCCTGGGTTAATCCAATACTTTTCAATACCTAGATTTTGTGAAATAGCCCTTTGACTACTTACAGTAATTTCCCGCATATAAGCCGCATTGTGTATAAGCCGCAGGACAGTGTTTTATGCAAGTTAAAAGAAACAAAACCATATTAACACCATATTAAATGCCCCGCTGTATTAACCTCATAGCTGAAGAATTTTTTCAAAATCAATGTATAAGCCGCGGCTAATTGTCGGGAAATTACGGTAAATCCATACAATGTGAACGGAAATGTTGAGTATTGCCATAGAATATAGTGTGATTAGTCAAAAGCAGTTTGCTGTAACATTGCGAGAAAGCTGTCCTTGATTGTCCATCCATGGCAGTGCCTGCACAGTAAAATCATTGTCAGACAGGTACATTCAGAAGTGGAAGCCAAGTATAAATTATTCACTTGTGAAAAGTATACCTTACTACCAGTAACTATCGGGCCCCTTTAAAGGCAACTCACTTACATAGGCACACATGCTCTAGTGGGTGCACGTTTTCTGCCGCCGATTTATGCAAACTACTGAACACTGTGTTTGGCTTGTGCCTGGTGGTATCTAGAAATAAGTATCTGGGAAGCTATTGGGACAAACACATTAGAAGAAGTACAATTGCAAAAGTTATTACAGTTCAATGGTAATGTGTGTAGACACCTGACATGTGGCTCAAGCATCAGGTATCGACTTACAGCACTCAGGCCAAGTCACTTACAGCTGTCACCTGCTTTACTTCACTCCTGTCAGTGGACACTGGTGTCTTCTCTGAATGGTCATAGAAATTCTCTTCCTCCCTTCCTCCCTCCCCTCAGGGATTTCTGGCCAATCAGAAGAGGGCTGAAAACCTGAAGGACACCTCTGTGCTGCCTGACCTGTGTCTGAGTCATGCAAACCAGCTAATGATCATGCTGACCAACCACAGGAAGCTGCTGGATATCAAACAGAAGTGCACCACTGCCAAACAGGAACTCGCTAACAACTTACAAGTCCGTCTCAAGTAGGTTGCCCACTCAAATCAGTCCATGGATGTGTGATGCACTTCAGTGGTGTTAAAGGTTTTGGTGTTTGTGTAGCATTAAAGCAGCGCTATGGAGTTTTGGTCGAAAAGCTAGTGAGCTACTTACCTAAAAGCTTTGCGAACCCAACCTAAAGTATTATTGGCACTGCTAGAAATATGCTGGAGCAAATATAGCTAACATTGGTTTTCTCTCTTTGTTGTTATTCCCACATTATTCCCACATATTCTCTTTATCTTTCTCACATACCGTAACCACATACAGTGGAACTTGAAATTTGGAGATGATAACCAGTCCAGTTGCCTGATAAAAGCATAACTCAAAAAGTGGTGAATTGTTGCATAATGTTGCTTTTAAAATCATCATGTGATCCGGTCTTATGATAAACAAAGTAGTTTGGTAGATTTCCTCATGGGGTCATTCCACCTCAATTCAACGGATTTTAGAGAAAATTTCTGCTTGACCATCTCAGATTTGCTTCAAACTTTTACCATCTAAAGAGTAACCATTTAAACTGACTTAGCCAAAATATTAGATTGGTATACCTAATACATCCAGAGAAAAACATTTTTGAACATGGTACCCCCCTTCTGATTTTTGGCACATTGGCGCCCTCATCTAAATCTGCAGCAAAGTTCAGATGTCATTATCTCAAAAAGTGTTCGAGCTAAAGACTTCAAATTTTCTGTGAATGATGATTGCTACCTATAGATTCCACATATTAATTCGTAAGTCGTATGTGTTGACACTGACTGTGTTTCAATCTTGTGAAATCAGAAGAAAAATTGCAGATTTCTTTCACACCCCCACATTGGGTGCCCCATTACACAATTTGTAAACAAAATGTTTGGCAAATGGTTATGTCTCTCTACAGAAGTGTTTAAGCTGTCTTTGAAAAAGTAATGAAGAGGAGTCTATATTGCTTTTTTGTTGGAAGTATTGTAACACAAAACTGAAAAACAATCAATTTGGATAATATTGTATCTCCCCATTACAGAGGTATGACAAGCTATACCAATGAATTGAACACATCTCCAGAAAGAGTATGGAATGGGCTTTCAGACTGTGAAATTTCAAGATGGTATTATGGCTATGGTTATTGAAATGTTATTTTTGAAATATTGGTCTACTATAACAACACATTGCTGATATCCATGAACAGTGACATCTAGTGGCATTAAATAGTGACAGCAGCAATTTATTTCGGAAATACAGGAAATAATTTATTAGTTCATCACTCAGCAAGTAAATGAAAATATAAATGTTTAACAGTATGAGACATAAACATCTGATACTTAGGAATAAGACAAGGATTATGAAATCATTAAATAATAGCACAAAAAAGCAACGCTAATTGTTGTAATAGACCAATATTTAAAAAAATGTTTTTTAATAACTGCAGCCATAATACCATCTTGAAATTTCACAGTATGAAAGCCCATTTCATACTCTTTCTGGAGATGTGTTCAATTCATTGGTATGGCGTGTCATACCTCTGTAATGGGGAGATACAATATCATCCAAATTGATTATTTTTCAGTTTTGTGTTACAATACTTCCAACAAAAAAGCAATATAGACACCTCTTAATTACTTTTTCAAAGACAGCTTAAACACTTCTGTAGAGAGACATAACCATTTGTCAAACATTTTGTTTACAAATTGTGTAATGGAGCGCCCAATGTGGGGGTTGAAAAAAAATCTGCCATTTTTCTTCTGATTTCACAAGATTGAAACACAGTCAGTATCAATACATACGGCCTACGAATGAATATGTGGAATCTATAGGTAGCAATCATTATTCCCAGAAAATGTGAAGTCTTTAGCTTGAACACTTTTTGAGATAATGACATCTGAACGTTGCTGCAGATTTAGATGAGGGCGCCAATGTGCCAAAAATCAGAAGGGGGGTACCATGTTCAAAAACGTTTTTCTCTGGATGTATTAGGTATACCAATCTAATATTTTGGCTAAGTCAGTTTAAATGGTTACTCTTCAGGTGGTAAAATTTTGAAGGAAATCTGAGATGGTCAAGCAGAAGGCATTTGTTGAATTGAGGTGGAATGACCCCATGGTAATTTCTTGAAAACTGAGCTAATAGCTATGTTAGCTCATGTTAATAGCCGTGTTAGTCATGTATCGCCATGCTGTTCAGACTACAGTGTCAGCTGGCCTACAGCAGCTTCACGAGTGTCACAGATGCCTCAATGATGAGCGACGACGTGCTTTGGAAATTCTGTTGCAACATGCCAACCATTTCACCTGTAGCATTTTGACTTACTGAACTTGGCACCCTGTGTGTGTTTGGCTGTGTGTGCGGTAGATGGTGCTGCTATGTGATGCTGCACGCGGACCAGGACGGGGAGAAGCTGCAGGCGCTGCTGCGGCTGTTGACTGAGCTGCTGGAGAGAGTGCGCGTGGTGGACGCGCTCAGCACCGTCCCCCAGATGTATTGCCTGGCCGTGGTGGAGGTGGTCAGGAGGAAGATGTTCATCAGACACTACAGAGCGGTCAGTGGCCTAGAGAGATAAACATGCTCTTCAAGGCAATATTTAAGCCTTCAAGTTTTTTTTTTAAGCCCTCCAATTGCCTTGTTACTTGTGATTTTCAGTGGCTTTCAGCCTTTTAAAACACACCCTTGTTTTTCTGTGCCCGTTCCATCATTCTCTGTCAGTTCTGGTTGAGAGAGGTGATGATGGAAGATTTAAACAAAGCTCATTGAATAGGCACCGTTATACGACTAAGGAAATGTCCATAAAAATGATCTTACCCAGACCTGCCAACATATACCGGTACGCATTTTGCGTAGCGGGCACTCATTTTGACCACCTAGTAAGCTGTGTTGATTCTGCTGCTGAGCTACAGAGCCACAGACATAGATATATAGCCTACATTTGTATTTACAAGGTCTCATTTTTTCCTTTAGTAGAATTAATGGAGACTGTAACGTTAATTACTTGCAGTAGAGATCATGATATTGCAGATCCCAAGGAGAAAATATGCGTCTATTCATTAAATAAACAAACACGATTTTAATTTGAAACTTGTGTTCACGGTTATCATCCCTCAGTCATTCACGGCATTCTAAGTGAAAGTGTGTGCAAGTGCAGGTGCGTCTTAAATGTCAGAAGACAGGGGTGCCACAGGTGGTACAGTTAGACGTTGACAATTATATATTAAAAACGAGTGAATTAGCATAGCAGTGTAGCAGCATGTTTTCTTCTAATATTGCTAACCTTATGTTGCCGTCTTGCATATGAAAAAAGTAGACGTAGGCTACTGTGTTCAAATGTAGCTTAGGCTACAACGAGATTCTGTGATGAAGAATCCATTCAGTTTGAGCCATTTAGATGGTGCAAACAGTGGAGCGAACTCAGGCAACTTTAACAGAGAGCTTCATCAGTATATCAAAGGCTATGCAAATAAAAGATGATTTGCTCCTTAACTGGCATGTGCCATTCTAGGACAAAAGCAATGATGATTGGCATGCTGAAATCTTTCAAAGAAACTCTCTATTAATCTGGAATATTCCTTCCTACATTGCACATTTTAACATGTAATAGGAACACTGTTTTCACAACGTTATTAGTTAAACAAAATGATCTGCAAATAGCCTAGGCTGCAGATTAAACATTTCAGATCAACTTTACAAATGCAAGCCTAATATAGGCTACCCTATGTTATTTGATGTTAGGGTGAAAATGTGTCTATCTCAAGCAATTTTATTAGTTCTGATTTGTTTCAATATGCATATCATGTCATACTTCCTTTAGTAGGCTATGCTAATACATTTCCCAGGCCTATGACATATTCAAAAGCCTGATAATTTAGGCTCAGATATTTTCTTTGTTTTAAGGCCTGGACCATGTTCAAATAACAAAAAAAAACTTTTGTAAATTGCACACACCCAAATTATATTTTATATGTCTTATCATAATGCATATAAAAGTAAACTTTTCTATTATATATCATATGTTAAGCACTGTCAACCGTCACATTAAAATACATGTAGATACAACGCAATTTAATCAATGGCCTAGTGAAAGCAAAACACCATATTACAAATCATAATCATTTTAGGTTAATTTACCTTAACTGATCAGCTTCGGAGTCATTGGAATGGTTATGTGACTTATTCAAGGTTGAATGAAGGCTGTCTCGCTTCCCCCTAGCGCCTGTGAGTGGAAAAACCACGCTTGCAAGTTTGTGCCACTGGGCCGGTGCACTGACAAGCAGAAGTCTCGCAGCCTCACGATCATAGTCATAAAAAGGCAGACTGACCGATTGAGGAGTGTTTTAAAATAACAAGCTAAAGCTGTAGAGGAAGCTCTGCAGAGAAACCTGCTTGCGTAAAACGAGAAAACAGCGAAGAAATCAGCAAACCTGCATAGTTCCTCTTTAATAGACTAAGTGCATATTGAATAGATATACCTTAAGACCCTTCTTGAAAGATCCAAAACTATTCTTGTGCTGATATTTGGCCACACACATCTAGACAAGATGAGCTGAAAAAGTTGTACTCCAAAAATATGTTCCTGGTTGGCAGATTTGCTTATCTCAAACAACTCCCAACACGTTTCATCTATGGAACATGAATGTTATCAAAGAATTCAGAACTTGACCAATTTGTAACGATATAGAGTGAATTTTAAACCTGCCGTCGTCCATTAGTCTGTGGTCACTGGTGTTGTGCTTGTTTTTAGGTGTAGTTACTTGTTAATGTGAGATTTTCATTTTTGTACTATTCTCCCTCACCCAGTGGGCAAATGCACTTGTGAAGGATGGGAAACGATTCTATGAAGCAGAGAAGGCCAAAAGGGAAACCTTTGGGAAGCTATTCAGTAAGTGCTCTGTTTCATTCTCTTTTCACTTCATACCTGGTTTATTGTCTTAGAACTGTCATGATTCATAATATGATATACCTTTTTTTCCTATTTTTTAACCTTTGCTGTGATCTCTTTCCCAGGGAAGTCATTTCTTAGAAATCGTTTGTTTCGGGGACTTGATTCATGGCCTCCATTGTCTTTTTGCGTGAGTATTAGTACTACTAAGATCATACATGTAGTATCATATAGTAAATGTCTAAGTGTACACATGCTGGCGCATATTATTCATGTCAATAGATACAATATTCTTGTAACGACAAACCAATGACCTGCTTAAACTGTGTATTTTTACTCTTTGACATTCAGACTCGAAAGCCTCGCAAGTTTGACTTTGAGCTTCCAGACATCTCTCTTGAGGACCTGCAGTATCTAAAGTCTTGCTGTCCTGTCGAGGTTCAGCCTTTCCTCAGGTAGGACACATCATTTTGATTTCCTAAATATGTTTCTGCAGGCTGCAGCCTGACGGAGGTTTTTAAACTGCTGTTTGTTTATATAAACAAATTGTCATTACATTTAGATGAATCAAAACATTGCAAAATTTCAACACCTAAACTCTCTCATCTAAACCATCTCCAATCCTGTCTTAGACTTGCTCCTGTTCCTCCCTCCAGGGTTCCTACACTTTGCGACTTTGAGCCTTTGAATCAGCATGTTCAGATGCTTCATCAGTTGGTCCAGGCTGCGCAAAGTGTAGATGAGATGTCTCAAACCATCACTGACTTACTAAGCGAACAAAGGGTGAGGAGTGCAACTTGCTTTTTTATTTATTTCGGGAGTAGAGCAGATACATGTGTTAGTCCATCCTTCCAGAAAACAGTATACCCTAGAGACTGGCACTTCACAACTGATAGTAGTACTTCTGAGCCTGTTGCAGTGGTGAGCAGAGTAGTAAGACTCTGAAGGCAACAGGATAGCATAGCACTCCTTGTAAGAATCCATGGTTCTCTTTCCTCATAAATCTCTCCCCCTTCCTCAGGCTTCCTGCAGTCAGAGTGCTCAGAGGTCATCACAGTTCCCCCGGTCAGAAAGCACAACAGGGACGACGCCTACCTCCTCCAAAACACTATCCTCCCTCACCATCCCACCCCCCACCAGCCAGGCCCTGCCCGTCCCTGCGCCCCTCGAAGACCTGTCCCCCGACAGCATCGACGCCCATACCTTTGACTTCGAGACCATCGGGCACCCCAGCATGGACCCCGTCCTGCAGCAAGGCTCCCTGGACCTGGACTCCCTGGCCGAGAGCCCCGAGTCGGACTTCATGTCGGCGGTGAACGAGTTTGTGATCGAGGAGAACCTGTCGTCGCCGAACCCCATCAGCGACCCCACCAGCCCCGACATGATGGTGGAGTCGCTCTACTCGTCGGTCATCAACGCCATCGACAGCAAGCGCATCCTGGACACCACCACGCTGGAGCGGGAGAACTCGCGGATGGCCGCGCTGCGCCTGTGCGCCGACCGCTACCGGGCGGCGGCCGAGGAGTCCCAGAGCGGCCTGCGCAGCGTCCGGGACGACCTGCACCACTTCCGCGGCCTGGTGGCCCGCGAGCAGCGGGACTTCGGCTTCGCCCTCAAGACGGTGACGGTGGAGGTGCGCGAGGTGGTGGGCCGCCTGCGGCTGTGCCACGAGGAGGAGGTGCGCGAGGGCCACCGCGCGGCGCTGGACGAGCTGCGGCGCGGGCACGAGGGGGAGGTGCAGACGCTCACCGAGGAGCTGGAGGCCAACCGCGGCATCGTGCGCGACGTCCAGCGGGCCATGCTGGAGCTGGAGGGCCGCATCGAGCGCAAGGAGAAGGAGAGCGCCCAGCTGGAGGGCGACCGGGAGCGGGCGTCCGAGGAGCTCCGCGCCTCCCACCAGCAGGGCCTCCAGGAGCTGGAGCGCCAGCTCTCCGAGCGGGCCGAGGAGATCAAAGCGGCCCTGGCCTCCCGCGACGAGCTGACCGGCCAGCTGAGCGCCCTCCAGCGGGACGCGGACCGCTGCCGGGAGGAGGCGCGCCAGGAGGCGCAGGAGGCCGAGCGGGAGCGCCTGCGGGAGCAGGAGGAGGCCCTGGGCCAGCGGCACGGCGCCGCCCTGGAGGCCGAGCGGCAGGAGCGCCGGGACGCCGTGGAGCGCCTGGCCCAGGAGCACCAGGCCGCGCTGCAGGGCCAGCAGGAGCTCCACGGCCGGCAGCTGGAGGAGCGGGCCGAGCGCCTGCGGGAGCTGGAGGAGCGCGTCCAGGAGCTGGCCGACGCCCGCTGCAAGCTGGAGGTGGAGATGGCGCTCAAGGAGGCCGAGACGGAGGACGCGCGGCTCCAGAGCGAGGAGGCGCGCTCCCGGCGCGAGGAGGAGCTGGAGGCCCGCGTGGAGGCGCAGGCGGCGGAGCTGCGGCGGCAGGCCGAGGAGCTGGAGCGGCGGCTGCAGCGGCGCGGCGAGGAGCACGAGCTGGGCCTGGCCGAGCTGCGCGCCCTCCTGCGCCGCGAGAAGGACCACTGCATCTCGGAGCTGGTGGAGCGCCACGAGGAGGAGCTGGCCGCCCTGCGGCAGGCGGCCGACGAGGCCCGGCGCGAGGCCGACCACCGGGCACAGGCGCTGCGGGACGAGCGCGACGAGCAGGCCGAGGCACTGAGGGCGGACGCCGAGGAGCGGGAGCGGCAGGCGGAGGCGCAGCTCGGCGACCTGCAGGCGGAGAACGCCCTCCTGGCCGAGCGGTGCCAGCACGGGCAGCAGCAGGAGGCGGAGGAGCGGGCGGAGGAGAGGGCCGAGGCCGTCAAGGCGGCGCTGGCCGATGCCTTAAGAGACTTTGAACTCCAGAAGGAGGAGCTGGAGAAGAGACTGTTAGGAAAAATACAAGTACTTGAAACCCAGCTCCAAGAGCGACAATCCTCTGACAGGTTAGTAACCATCAGAAGAGTCAGATTTCATTGAAAAGGGAAAGGCTGAGGAGTGCATACTCACTGTCCTGGTGAACAGATAGGTATATAACACCGTGTCCTAACTGCAAGCGACACGACTGAATGCGTGCGACAAAATCAATTCCAGCGCTGTATTTTCAATTGGAATGTCCTGACTGAATGCGATGCGACCGAACGCGACAAGTTGCTTTGCTACGCGACTTCTTCAACCCTGTTTTGTCGCGCTGTCCGTTTCTATTTTAGTCGCGTCGCGCCGCCTTGACATTAACTTCTTCACGACGTAACAAAGGTTCATTAAAGAATGTTAACGCATACAATGTGGACACAAACTATCCGACAGTCGCGCAGTCGCTTACAATTAGGACACGGTGTAACACACTGGGGACTAAATAGGATCATACAAGTATTCTTACAGAGAGTATAGGAATGGTATAATGAGTGCCAGTAGTAGCCTGAGAAGTTGCAGAGAAGATAACCCTAAGTTATCTGTCAATACAGGCTCTTTCTGTCTCTGCTGTTTTGACATGCATGAATGGACAATTGCAGAGCAAACGTGTACGCTGTAAGCTGCTTTGGATGAAAAGATCTTGTAAATGACTCACTTTGAATATGAAGGCCCACTTCTGTTTGTGTGGAGGCCCATTGTGCCTCATTTGTGCACAGACATAGGCATGCTCAGGCTGCACGTGTACATGAATGCATCATTTTCACATTAAGTCAAAAGTCAGTCAGCTAAATGCCACAATGTCAGCATAACACAATGTCATTTTTATCAGGCAGTCACATCTCAGCATTTTTTTTCTCTCTCTTTCGGTGTATGTCATGGACTAATCGTTCTTGTTGGTTGTTTTTTTTTTTTGTCTGATGGTTCCATGGCCTGCTTCTGGTCCTCCCAGGGTGTCATTCTCAGAGGAGCCATCGGAGGGCAGCAGAGAGCCGACGGGAGCAGCAGTGTCTCTGGACACGGGTCTGCAGGAGAAGCTGAGGGAGGAGAACATAGACCTGCTGGCCAGACTGGAGCAGCTCGAGCACCGCAAGAACGAGGAGATGCAGAACCTGAAGACCTCGCTCATCGCAGAACAGCAGGTGGGCTCAGGGAACCCTCTGGGAGGGATTAGGAGAAGGGGAAACACCACCGCTGCTGCTGTTAAGCTGAGTCTGAAGCAAATTGACTCCTTTCACAGTCTTATTAAGCAAATAGTGCCACTTTAGAAAATGAAAAGAAACAACAAAAAAGTAACCACACTCTTGATCTATAACTCATTTAATTTACTTTAGAACATGTCACAGGACGGATGCTTTTTCGGCCTATGCTGTCTTCCTCGTCTTTTTTTTTTTTACACGGATTTAAAAGATAAAATAGAATATTCAGTTTAATTAAATTGTCAGAAAGCTCGTTGCTCAAAGATATGGTTCTAGAAAATGCTGTCGCTGGACCTCAGTGTGTTTCTAACACTGAATGGCTGAACATTCTAAAGTTGCATGGTGTAGCCCTTGCGTTTGGAGCTCCAGTAGATCAATTGTGCGTCTCTCCTCCCAGACAAATTTCAACACTGTCCTGACGCGCGAGAAACTGAAGAAAGAGCAGATCATCAACGAGCTGACGGAGAAGCTCCGGAAGGTCACCCAGCAGCAGGAGAAAGACAAAGGTCAGTGGGGGGGTGGGGGGTGAGGAGGTCAGGAATCTAGCAACACTACGTGAAGCAGTAATTGTTTCATGTTTGCTGCGGTGACATGAGGAGAGGTGGGGGGGGGGGGGTGTTCTCTCTGTCCTGTGGTGCTGACTGTTATGTGCTGTGCTGCTGGCAGGCCTGATCGAGACGCTGTCGGAGGACCGTGCCTCCATGCTGCAGGAGAAGAAGCACCTGGAGGAGGAGCTGAACCGGCTGCGCAGCGGCGTGCTCGTCTCCTCGGCCTTCTTCAGCCCCGGCGCGGCGGCGGGCGCGGTGGGCGCGGCCTCCTCCAGCCAAGCTCTCGCGGAACCCGCCGGCGCCGTGGGCGGAGAGATGCCCCTCGTCCTCCAGGAACCCGACCCCGAGAGGCTGGCCTCGGTCGCCTGTCTCCGAGACGACGAGAGGGTGGACCCTGCCGTGGATGCCAGCATGATGGCCACGCAGTAAGCATCTCCCCCTCCACCTCACCCCACCTCACCTCACCTCACCTCACTGCCTACCAGAAATTCCTCCCCTCTCCCTTCTATTTGTGAGTGTCTGAGGGAGGCGAGGAAGGCTGGAACCTGATGTAGTGAATGAGAAATAAAAGACCAGTTTTTAATCTTGATGCATGGTGAATTTATGGAGCCTACCTACTGTATATACTGTATGTATAGTGATTTACAAATGAGGTACAATGCCAGGAAAATGTACATTTGAAAGCAAAGTGCAAAGCTCTAACACTTCCAGAAACTTTTAAATGTATATCAGAATGCAATACAATTTTATCAAGGTCAACATCTTTTTGAAACCTTAATTTAACACAGTCATTTTCAACCTTCATTGTTTAAAATGGCAACGGTATTTCCAGTATTTTATAATATTATAATAAAATCATGTCAAAATATTCATCCCAAACTTCCAAAAATAACGGTCGAAGCAGCCATTGTGCAGCCTTTAAACAACATGGATTTCAGGTGTTTTAGTTAGCATGCGCGCCAGGCCCTGTATCAGACCAGGCTCCGTGTACGGTCAGAGACACCAGGCAGGTTAGTTGAGAGGTGGCGAAAAACGTTGTGAAATGAGGACGGACAGATTGTCGACCAGTTGGAGAGACCGAATGACAGACAGACAGACAGAGAGAGGGAGAGACAGACAGGCAAGGATTACACGGTGTGAGTAATTTGGCCTTCACTTCACATTGTGTTTTGTTAGGGGCGCGACTGCTCTTGTGAATGACTTCAGGTTTTTTTGTTTCAGCGATAATCCATTGCTACTGTCGGAGGAGAAGCAACGGATCCTCATATTAGAACGGGTAAGCTGCAAAACCAGTCAATATTGGGGTCACTGAATTATCTGCAGCAGAAATTCTGCTTCATTTTTCCAGCTTCAAAGTAGAATTACAAGTAAGACTGACAGTGGATGCTGTGGACATTGTTTAGGTTTTGGTGAATTTCATGGATTGTTTTTTCCCCCCTTTATCAGTGATTGTATAAAGTCTTACATAAATCTTACAAGACTAGTTTTGCAATGTGATCTGTTATGTGGCCCATAGTTGTGTTGTCTAGTCTCTTGCCATGATCTCTGTAATGATGAATAATTATTATGTAAGTTATGAATACCACAGCAGTCCTTGAAGGTGTTTTTTTTATCTGTCTTGTCAGACTCTACACATGAAGGAGGAGGAGAACAAGAGGCTGAGTCAGAGACTGGTAAACACACATTTTATCTCCTCACAGCAAACCTCTTTGCGGCACACTTTAAAGCAACACAATGTTAGAATGTGTGCCTTTCAGCATGAGTTACTGGTTTCTTAAGCCGTCATATTACAGTTGGGTAACCAGAGAGTCTAAAGTGATAAAAAGGGTCACCATTCCTGCATGGCACATCAAAGTTGCAATGTGCAACACCTGGCCCTGAAGATGTGCAGTGGCAATGACATTTACCATTATAAGCCAGTATGCTATTGACAACAATTTGAAGGTTACAAACAGAAAAACATTCTGTTGCTTTACTCGAGCACCTTGATGGCACCCCCTGGCACTGTAGCAGGCAGCTGACACAAAGTCATGTCTATTGCAACATGCAGACTATGTGATCCATCTCTCGTTTTTATGAACAGTCTAAATGTATTAACGGCTCTGTGATTCTTGGTAATGCTTTACAAAACAAAGCCTTACCAAAGGTATAGCAAGCCCAGCTCTCCCTAAGCTCGGCTCCATCATTACTGGTTTAATGTCCCCTTCAAAAGAGAATTATCTTAAGAAGACCCTCAAGGTAGGAATAGCAAATTGCTTGTCGCCAGAGAGTGAAAGCACAGAGTTATCAATGGCAGTTAATTAGTACACAAGGCTGTTTCATGTAATTCAATTAGGTTCCCCCGTGGACCATTTCTCCTCAGATAGGTTTAATCTGCTAATGAGAGTAGCAGTTGCCAGTTTATTTACAGTAGAACCATGTGAGACGCAGGTGAGCTTTCTGATGAGCTGAGCCCCCTTTGTTGTGTGTTAATCACATAGCATGAGAAGCTAATATGCTGGGAATTCAGTAGTAGCAGACCCCCACAATCAGCACAGGAGAAATAAAAGGAAAAGAAATCCACCTAAGTAGTGTCTGTCTTTCAGCACTATCTCAGTTTGACCAGCTTTTAGTGTTAATAGGCACTTTAGTTTGTTTTTTTAGGGTCAAAAACCCTTTTATGTATGAACACATTCATATTTATTGTTTTTTGTGTGAGGTGAATTTTCAGTTAAGACTACAAATCTGTAAACACAGTGCCCTACATTTATTGGCACCCCTGGTAATGTTTACTTCAGAGCAGGTATTAAAAAAATATATATATATATATTTATATATAGAACTGATTTATCATAATCTTACAATGAAAACATTGAGGAAAAAATCAATAGATATTTGTATTATATGTTAAAGAGAAACTATGCAGGATTGGCGATTTCATCTCCGGTTTCGGTTTCGTTTTTTGTTTTCGCTCGTTTTATGCTTGCATATTTCTCTACAGAGCTTCCCCGACAGCTTTAGCGTGTATATTTAGGTGCTGTGTCCACCAAATGCGTTTTTTACAGCCAGAGCGCCCAAAACCTCCTCCTCTCGGCGCTTCGATAAGTGTTTATTGTTGCTAAGTTACCAAAACCAGTGACGGTTTATAACGAGAAGTGCCATTGACGAGCCCGGCGCTGTTCTAAAAGTTGAACAGATTTCAACTTTGAGCGCTCTGAGCGCTGCGACAAAAAACGGTCGGCGCCGGCGTTTTTTTCCGCCGAGGGCGCTCAGCGCTGTGAGCGTCGAGCTACATAGACTTAACATTGAAAATTGTCGCCGTCGGCGCAAAAAACGCGTTTGGTGGACACAGCACCTTATACATATATAGGCTATATATAAATATATAAATTGCAAGGGTGGTTCTTCTTGTTCCTTACGCGTCTCAGCCTTCCAGATGTAAACAAGGAGCGATCGCCTCCTGAACAAACTGCAAGGTTGCAATAGCGGATAGGGACACTGGGGGCGGGAGGAAATATTACTGTTTTCGATAAAACTGGTCAGTCAAGCAAAACAACGATTTCTAAGCGATTTTATGACTATGAAAAAGTTGCATAGGGTCTCTTTAAAACATATGAGCCATAATATTGGCACCCCTGGAAAACCTTGTCACAAAATTCAACAGGAGCTATCTTCCATTTCCATTGAACTTCTTTAAGTTAATCAGAGTTTCAGTGAACTTTCAGCAGTAATCCATGACTTCCCTTTCCACTCATAAAGTGACCGAGGTCAAATCCCCTAGTCATCCACTGGAAAGACTAGATAATGTGCTAAATTCAAAGAAAAGGAAAGACCTTTGTCAGCGAATGTCTATAAACTGGGGACTTGTTTGAAAATGGCCATCTTTACAGTAATAAAACGGCTCCCATGAACTGGAAATGTGGCAAACTTGCTTAGACAAAGACCCATGTTTGCCTTGTCCCTTGTTGACACAGGGAGGAGGATGGTAGGGTTACAGAAAAAAAGTATCTTTTTGGGGTGACCAAGTCTCCAAATAGATCTTCAAAAGTGACTTCTGTGCTCATAGATTATTTAAGGGCATGCCAGGTAAAAGCCTTGCCTGTCATTTCATTGCCAATGTAAATGGTAGGAGTTTCTGAATGCCACAGTGACTTTGTCTGAAATTGCAGTCTATTATCGGTGAGATGAAAATTGCGATTTTCTTTTCTAGCACTCTGGGGCACACATACAAACATGACTATGCTGAAAAGAAGCCCATGCCTAATGATAATTATGGTGGAGCGTGTGTGATATTGTGGGGCTGCTTTTACTCTAAAGGCCCTGGGAACATCATTAGGGTGCATTGTATCGTGAACTCCCAAGGAAAGCCTGAACATTTGCAAAGAAAAGTCTGGAGTGCTTTTGTAAAGAGGAATGGTCTCGATTCCCTTGCTTTGTGTTCTCCAGCATTATTGGATGTCATAGGAGAAGATTTGTAAAGTAGATCTTATCTTATCTTATCTTATATTATCTTATCTTATTATGACTTATGAAGAGAGCAGGGAAGCAGCATAGTCCAGGTGAGAGGACAAGTAGCCGTTCTGTAAATGCACATTGTGCCCTCATATTATCCTCACGTCTGACCATGGACATCCAACATATTTCTCAAGAGTCTTAAGCACAAACTCAATTCAGCGTTATTTAAACCTGCTTTAATATAGAGATTTGTCTCACACCTAAGCATCATGTGTGAAAAAACTATCGCTAACAATGGGGACACGGGCAGCACATGTAGACGCTCATGACGACCACAACAAAATGGAGGCATTGCAACTGCATCATGAATCTGATAAATCATAAATCATCTGTCACATATAACCCTGCATGCATCCTGTTGCACGGCAACAGTGCACTTGTAAGCCTGCCAGGGGTGCGTTTCCCAAAAGCATAGTTGCTAACTACGATGCATCTTCCGTGGTAGTGTCACTGCCACATCTGAGTTGACAGTATTTGAGTCACAGATAGCCTACATTAACGACACAGAAATACGGTGTTGATATTCGGTCACATTTCAGTAATTTTCCCAAATTAAAAACGTAATATGTGTGTCTAAGAAGCTTAAGTGTTTTGTATGTGCATAACTCTAATTTACTGACTCTCATTTGGCAGTGACACTACCAAGGTAGTTGCTATCATAGTTAGCAACTATGCTTTTGGGAAACAGACCCCTGGATGTGTGCTGGAACATGTTAGTATTGTATTTGCCACTAGATGGCAGAACTGTCAAGCCCAGATCAGTGTGGGGCTGCGGCCTGGTGCTCAGCATGGTTAAGCCTGTGCTCATATGAAACTATCCTCATGTTTACTCAAAAGCTACTCCTGACTTTGTCTGTGATCTAGAGCTGTATATTATATAGCATTGTGTTATGCCTGTCGATCTTGTCACATCAATATTTTTGTCTTAATTTCAGATGTCTCAGAGCATGTCGTCGGTGTCTTCAAGACATTCAGAGAAGATTGCTATTCGAGAGTAAGCATTCTGAGGCTTATGATCTTATCTTTTGTAGTGCTGAATATCATAGATAGGGGTATGATCATTCACACACTTAAATTTACACGTCAATTCATTTTCCAGTTTCCAGGTAGGAGACTTGGTGCTGATCATCTTGGACGAGCGCCATGACAACTACGTCCTCTTTACTGTGGGTCCCACGCTCTACTTCCTCCACTCAGAGTCCCTCAATGCACTGGACCTCAAACCAGGTTTGTTTATCTCTCTTTTCTTTCTCTCTCTTTTCTTTCTCTCTCTATATATATATCCACTGAGAGAACCAGGGGCTCTAACTGCCACATGATGCTATTGGATGGGGGAAGATGGCATCCTCCCCACCATGCTCTACTGTTTGCTCTCCTTGACCATTTGTCATTTAGAATTCTTTGATTACAAAAGCTTTAACCATAGACATGGCTTTGTACATGAAGGAGCACTTGTGAATCAATGCTCCAGGGTCAATGATGGTTGAGATTAGTGGAACATAACTTGGAACTTGCAGCAAAGGGAGGCCTGTTTTTTTTTTAATTTTTTTTATTTTTTTTTTATCTACAGTACATTTTACTTTTGAAAGGAATGAGGAAAAAGAAAAGAAAGAAATGAAAATTAGCGCTTTTTAAAATAAGAGAATGAACACTCTGGAGGAGACGTCGGGATAGCATTAACTCGCTAGTGTTGTTGCACGTTGCCATTTGCGATGTGATCTATCTGGCAGCATTGCCATCGAGCAACATGTTCAATGTCGTGATCTTCCAGCATGGAAGCAAAAGTGTCTGTTAAAGCTCGCACTCGCTACCCACGTAAGGGAGCGGTGCTGTTCGCTCTGAGGTCACAGGAAGAGACCTCACCAGCTAACACGCTTCTTACGGGCTGCAGACCCTGTAATGTCTCCATAAAGTCTCCCATGTGGAGAGCGCCGCTCCTGGGCACTCTGTCATGTCAGAGAGTAAATGGTTGTCTGCTTTATGTACAGAGTCAATTCAGTGAGAAGAAGACTTGTCATCTGCGTATGGGAAAAGCCGAATTAGCCCCAGTCCAGGCTTTATTTTTCTTTTTCTTTTTTTTTTTTTGGTGGGAAGGGAGTTTAAAATGTGCAATAGAGGATGTGTTCCAAGGAATACTTACAGAACACATCCTGGAGGTCCTTTAGTCACGATCTGATGCAATATGCTGAAACACATTTGGAACGTTTGCTGTCCTTTCATTTGAAATTACTCACTTAGCATTCTTAACTGCTCTTAAACATTTGTGTAACAAGTGAGAAAGGGGGAATGGTATTTATTCACTGGGTTTGTTTTTATGCTTTCTGTGGGTGCAAGTAGAGCATTTGTTGATTGTGGCTTTGTTACAGCGATGGGTGCCTCCAGAAGACCTTGGGTTCTTGGAAAAGTTATGGAAAAAGAGTACTGTCAAGCAAAGAAGGTAAAGTGTGGCTACTTGTACACATAATGGTGTGCAGTGCACTCAGCAAATGTATTGCAGTCACAAATGATTTTGTAAGGCAAACAAACCTGTGCATAAAAGGACTTTTGTTGATCTAGTTTTTAAATGTTTTTTAAGATATTTTAAAATACAAGAATTACTTCAGTTGGAATTGTTTCTTGATTTATATTGACCTAAATGTTCTGAAAGTGTCTGATTCTGCGCATATTAATTGTTTAGCTTGCTTTAGGTCTGAAAGCTTATTTTAAAAAGCCACATTTTCCTTTTCTTATAGGCTCAGAATCGGTTCAAAGTTCCTCTCGGCACCAAATTCTACAGAGTGAAAGCAGTGCCATGGAACAAGAAAGTGTAGTATCACCAAGTTGTGAAATATTGTATATGTTTATAATGTCTACATTGAAAACAAAAACAAGACAAAAAAAACAAAAAAGAAAAACAGTTTCGCATCATTTATGATTCTCATCAGCGAAGGAAAAGAAATCAGCACCCGGAAAGACATCGTCATAATCATGAGAGTTTTTGCTCTCTATTGCAAGACCCCATATTTTCCTCTCTCGCTCTCTTTTTTTTTAATCCGGAAGATTTGTAAATTGTGGACCAAATAACTTTACCAGGGCATGCCCTACACATATTGGCCAAAAAGCCATCATACCTGTCTGTACAATTAACTAAAAGTATTTGGATGTTATATATTAGTTCACATCATTATTCGCATATGTCCATATTTGTGGAAAATACTGTATCATAATCAGCCTAATTACTTTGTAAGGTTCTGAAAGTATACATTTATTATAAATGTCTATGGAGGAATGTTCATGGCATGCATATAGATATTATATTTTCTTTAATTTACTTATCCTGATATGTGTCTTGATGGGAAATATAGGTTATATGCTGTTTGTTACTCACAGTATGACCCTCTGTCGATAATTAAATTAAAATTGTACTTTTTTTTTGCCGGACAAGCTGCCTTGCGCAGTGGTCAACACAATCCCTCAAATGCACTTTCAGAAAAGAGAAAGCAAACAACTAATGCTTTTGTTGATACAAAAGGGAAGAAACAGTGCTGTTGAAAAGAAAAAAAAAAGAAGAAAAAAACCTACTATGACGGCACATTACTTCCCACTATTAGAGAACATTGACATGTAGAAAGGATGTATTTAATGTTTGTGGCTGTGTGTCATTACTGGATTGAACATGCCATTGTACATTACTCATCAAATCACACGCGTAACAAAAGAGAAAATGACTGTATTGTAAAAGAATTTAGAGTTTTCAAACAATAAAGGTTTGATCCAAACGCATTCTAAGCGGAAGGTGCTTACAGCAGCACAGTTCCACACCAGAGTGTGCTTATTGCCAGTGGTGCTCCATTCACTTTCTAACATTTGAAAATAAATCCCATAAACTTCAAGCATCAAAGCCTCATTTTCACTTTTGTCATTGTCTCATGCAATAAGGGACAACACAGACAAGAGCTAAGTGAATAGACCCCTATCTTTTCACTGTTTATGGATTTTACAAGGACAGCCATATTTGATATGCTGGTACTTTTCAATAGTTGCCCACACTAAACCAGGTTTGGCCAAAAAGAATGTATTGCCCTTTTTTCTCTGCGCATTCTTGGTTAATACTGTGTTGATGCTAGACAGCCTCAGACCTTGACATCATTGCTCCTCTTATTGAAGCGCCATTGGGGTTAATACTGTGTCTAGAAACAAAGATGTCAGTTGCTTTGATTCATAGGGCATTTTGTATTGAATATGCATTATGTAAGCCAGAGAGGTGTTCCAGTTTAAATCACTCTGACACACGGAGCACAATAATATCTTTTCCTAATAACCTCTCACGCATGAGGTTTTTGGATCCTAAACCCCTCTCTAGTTGTGCGCTCTCTGTGTGGGATGATGAACTCCTTTATATGTCACATGCTTAATTTTATGTTCAGTTGCCTGGATACAAGGGCTGGTTTAGCTTCTTGGGAGGGAGGGAACATTTGGCCTTTTCATCACATTAGCATTTAAGATATGACTCCAGCCGTCCAAACTCCCCTCACACTGGTCACAGCATGCAAGTCAACTCCAAATAAATGTGTCATCGATTCCACCTCTTGGTCAGTGTGATATAGATTCATAAATGTATTTGGAAGGGGAAAATGATTATATATATATATTTATATATATATATGCCATTGAAAGATGACAGGAAGAGAACAACATGAGGCACTCTTCCTGTTCGCTATGATGTTAGTTGAGCGTCACAGTTGCTAATCTGTGAGCACTTCAGCTGTGTCGCAAATTGAACTCTTAGTACTGAGCGGAATTAAATGGTATTGTTTCGATATGTCAGCTTTCACAGAACCGCATTTACCACACAATCACCTGTTTAGTCATGTTTGGTACACGCAGATGTGCAAATGTGTATTTTTAATGACTTTGTACAAGGTATCACCCTAGGGATGGGCGATATTAGAACCATATTGCGGTACTTCATGATATTCTTGGTGATTACGATATAGATTAAAATAATAGTTCTATCCACCAATGTTTTCTTAGCCACAAGTCAAGTCAGCTCATAGTCGTGTGGGCTGTGCAAATATAAAAAAATAAATCTTATAGTTTCACACTTTCAATCAAGATTGTTGTAATTGTACATGTGAACTGCCTACCTTACAGCACATATGAACATGTAATCAATTTTACCTTTAATATTGCGATATTTCAAATGGTCAATTCTACCGGGATATCAACAACGATATGGCTGATCCGCTCTAACAAACCACTGTGGCTGCTATCTCCAGCACAACTCCAGGAAGTGACAAACAAGATTTCAATGTAATATGCCATTTTAAAAAAAAGAAATAGCCAAACAGCAAAAAGATAATGTACAAAATAGAAAAAGGCAGATTCCTAAAAGAGATCCAACCATTTCTGAAAGTCAAAACATTAATTTTAATAAAGCTTCTACAGGTCGACATCAGACAGGCCAACCTCACACAAACAGAACACAGTTCTCATGCACCCCTCAGAGGAATTTACTGTCCTTAATAAGAATTCTGCACCAGAGGTGGGAAGTAACAAAGCATAAATACTTTAGTACTGTGCTCCAATACATTTTTAAGGTCCCAGTACTGTACTTGAGGATTTACTTTTCTTACTTTTCTCTATGTTTCAAATTTGTTCCTTTTCTCTCCTACTTACTGTATGTCCTCTATTACTTACAGTGCTCAAAACTCATTACCTTAATGTTAAAGGTACACTATGCAGGTTTAGGTATTTTTGGTGACTGTAGAGCTCCCTAGGGTCGTGATATATTTATATTTTACTCTGCTGTTGGAAATAGTAAGCTTCTTCTGGCTTATCCCCCCTGTACACAATGTAAATGCTTTTGTTGTAGAGGTGAAGGTTAATGTTTCGCGATTCTCGGGAGATTTGTGGGGCATTCTTGATGTTGCCGTTTGAGGCTGGTTTGCTCGGTAGCGGCTCGCTACGTCTATGCTGTATAGCTATATGCTAGGTGAACAATTCGCCTATTACATGTTCATTTACCATCAAATTGGCTTCATAAAGGACATATTAAAGCAACACTAAAGAGTTTTTCGTACCTTAAAATAATGTTTCCAAAATCATTTCAGCGGTTCATCAACTCGTAACAGGGTGAACGGCACTTCTGCTTTCCCTTCGCGGCTCTCCATCGGCTGTAACCGCACTATGTAACTTTACGAGGTGGGGTAGTGTATCTGTAGATTGATGAAATGAGACATCAGAAAATACAAATTTTACTTGCTTCGATGTCACAATACATCATACTTTCATAAAATCATGCAACATATTCTACCTTGTCTGTTATTTGCTGGATAAACAAATAGCGTGTGTGCGACAGAGGAAAATGCTTTAGTGTTGCTTTAAGGTGAACATTTTACATGTACTTTTAATGCATTTGCAGAATGTTATCAATTCATTTTATTTTGCGTGATTGCATGTCTTCTCAACATCAATGCTGAACCTACCTTGATGGAACAGTAACAGTGGCACAAAAAGGGGGTTGCCTTTGCAGTGTATGTTGTGTACATTGCAAAGGCAAGCTCCCTTTACTTTGTTACTTTTATTTGAAGAAAGTACTTTTATCAGAGTACTTCTAACAGAAATATCTGTGCCTCTTGATATAGAAACCGTTTGCTTTTTTTTTTTTTTACCATCTCTGTCCTGCCTTGATTGTACCTCCTCCTGACACCCATCAAGTGAAACCAGTCAATCTTGGAGTCAATCTTAGAGAACATCTTTACTGGCACTTTTGTTTTTGTTACGATTACCACATTACTTGGTTAATGAAGAGTAGCAGTCTAGAGTAGATGGGCAAAAAACGTGAAGCTTTGAAAACACAGACATAGCAGCCTATGTTCCCTCAGTCTGACATCTCCTTCCCTAATTCACTATGCTCATATCACATGACAATCACAATTATTCCTTTTCCCAGAAGAAACCAAGAACCACTGGCCATATTCGCCCATATTTCAAAGAATTACTTATTTTGAAATCAAAATGGATAACGAATTAACCTTGATGTCTTTAGTAGCTGCTGTTGTGCAGTTCAACTCTACATTTTATAATGCGACACCGCCCTACTTACACAGCACAGAAGCTTTTATGTTAGCCATCTGCAACAATGCTGTCAAGTGATTTGCATGAGAGGTCATGTGCTTTGGGCAAATGAGTCATATGATACATGTTATTGGGGTATGGACACACAGACATCGAACTGAATACGCTTGTTTGGACAAAGGACATTGTCATTTTTTATACTGTTGTAAGATGAAGACGTAATAATGTGGATGAGACCAATTGCCACACTCCATCTGCTCTGAATGAGTGCTAGTTTGAACACTTAAGAAAGTATCCATTAAAGCACATACAGACACAGAGATATTTAATGTCAATCAATATAGATCATAAATGACAGACTATACTTATAATCAAGAGTATAATATCTAGATAAAGTCTAAGTGAAAGTTTTTACCGTCAACTGAACAAATAAATGTGAGAAACTTGAAAAACATGGGAAAAACCCCTGATAAATTAAAATTGCTACTGTGCAATGTGGGGTGTTGGAAACCCACATCGTCACACAGATAGTGGTGTAGTTCCTGCGTGGTGGTGTTACTGCATAGAGGATGGTTTCTAAAGCATCGCTCCTTATGCACGGTAATGTCAATTTGATCTTGGTGCACTTGGACAAATACTATGTATAATTTTTTACAAATCTCCTGACTAATTATTCTACCTTATCATCAGCATACTGAGAACCAGCATTATCCATTGAATTCCACTTTAAACACTAAAGGCAGTCATATCGGTCCAGGAAGGGATAGCATTTTTGCGATGAGCCCACTAGCCTTCCCCCCACGTTCTACATATGGGCATGACATTATGGCAGCCCCAGGTTCCTGGCTTTTAGCGCGCGCGGAGGCATTAGCCCACGTGGCACACTGCTCGCTGGCATGCGGTCTCAGGCAACAGACTTCAAAAGGGCTTGAATGGGGGGCCCAGCCACGGCAGTGCCCTGGTGCATGAGAAAGGCACACCAACATCACTTTCCCAGTTCTCAGCAGGGAGCATAGCAGCTCTCTGCCGAGATGCTCGGTACCATGTGGGCCTAAGGGTGTTTTAACAATGTTTTGCCTTATTTTCTCCGCTTAGCATAAGTCTGCTGTCACATTTTTGGATGGTGGGTCGTTCATGAGTCGATGGTGTGATTGTTAGAATCTCGGGATAGGGCCGAATGACTAAATGCGCACCAGAGCATTTGATACCGGGGTTGCTGGCGACAGGCTACCATGTGCAATGGACAGGCTCTCTGTGTAAATGTTTACAACCCCCTACTGTGTAGCTGGGAGTAACAATCCACAGGCAAAATGGAATTCCTCATCGCCTTGTTGTTACTGGTCCACCCAAAGGAGTGTGTGTTCTGTAGCTCTGCCTGCCATGGTGAAAATCTCAAATCTGTGTCTATCAGGTGTTCATGCCCAAAATGTACCGAATGTTTTGACATAGAATTAGATGTGCACATTTTCACGCACCCTTTTATGTGTGACGAAAGAACTTGGAAATGTAGATAATCTGCCCTGCACACTTTAGCACTGGCACAACAGTGCATGTGTGACAGTATGCAGGGGTGTGATATGTTAACTTAGTTAACCTTTTAGATGACTCGACTAGATGAGATGGACAAAATTATTTTGTTTATACTATAGATTGGTACTATGTTACACTTTGACAAAATGTACAATTCATCTGTCAGCCAGTGGATTTGACTTTTTTAAACTCTACTCAGGACTGCAATAGCTCTGTGCTGTCTGACATCTAAAGGACAGCGGAGAGCAATTAGCTGAATTTCACAAAAAAAAGTGCCGGAATAGAATATTCCAATAACCTTCTTCAAAAGATTAAGAGAGCCAGATGGAAGACCCCTATAGAAATGATGAGTAGGACCGTATGAGGTGGATGATTTTAAAAGCAAGGCATTGGCATTGGTTGAGGGGCTCTTAAGCAGCTAGAGAGATTGCATACGCCGAACTGACTATAGTCCTTATTGTAGCGACGTCAACCAAGTGTCAGTGAAGCTCCTGTGGGCTGTCAGAAAGGGCTCTGGTCCCTTTGTGCTCCCCATAGCACTCCTCACAAAGGTTCCAGAACAGTTGTTTACTCTTAACCTGCCTGCGAAGGATCGGCGCCTGATGGCAAACCTCACAAACGGACCCGGCGCTTTGATGAAGATTAGATGGCGTCTCGGAAGCGGTCCTATTCTGACTTGGATTCCCCTTGTCTAACCCTGAGATGGTTTCTAACTACACCATGGGTATTATATAGCAGAAATAACATAAACAAGTATTATCTTCAGTTAATAATATACGCAAGTACTGTGACTGTAGGATTGCGGCGGGTTGGGGGGGGGGATAAAAGGGAGCGTCTCTTTAGTATAAATATTTTCCGGAAATGGAAATGAAATGAGACTGTGGAGGAGGGAGGAAATATAGTTCAGAGTCTGCATTAATGAGGCAAGAAGTGTAAACCATGGAGCCAAATCTACTTAATGCCATCAAATTTCCCCCTTTTCATTGGGCTAAATGGGGGAGAGGGATTGAGCAGAGAGAATACACAGTGTCACACACCTTAAGAGTATTCGAGCCATTACATTCAAAATGGCAGACATGATCAAAAAGAGGCCCCGACGTTTACATTGCCACTGTTTATTGTTATGGGGGACTGACAGATGAGGTCTGCAACATTGCACGAATAATGACGACAATAGAGTTTGGTGACTGGATATTTTTTGATGTGCTTCTCCTATAGAGCTATTTGAAAGCATGGATTCATGGTGCCAGGCCACACTCTGTATGTCGGTGTGTTCAGTGAGCGTGTGTGTGTGTGTGTGTGTGTGTGTGTGTCTGTCTGTGTCTCTTTGTGCTGTCTACAGCTCAGCTGGACATTTCTTGACAGTGACCAGTGTTTATGGCTGTGTGTAGCTTGTTAAGGAAGTTGTCACTCGTGACTTGACGTTCTGTTCATCGCAGTCATGTAAGGTTTCTAAGTGTAAGACACAACTGCAGACCAGGAGGAAGCCACTTTGAACACAGAGCATAGAGAGGAGGTTCACAGGAAGTCCTCCCTAGATTGTGCCTGTGTACAACATGACAGGGCAGCCTAAACAGCACAGCAGGCGTTCATGCTTAACTGTACATATCATTTGGATTTATGTTTTTGTTTCTATCATGCCCCTCTAGAAGCACTCTTCTTTTTTTTGTTATTATTGTTCAAATATCTCTTTCTTGTTCACTGTAGAGTGTCTAAGCTTTTTTAAAGCACGTCTACAACCATCTCCAAAGACATGAAAGAAAAGGACAACTCAAATAGGACACAGAGCATCCAGCAAACACGAGATACGTTTCAGAAATCATCCTTTGTTTTACTTCAGTAAGCCGCTTGCTCTCTGACAAGTTAGATAATCGATCCAAATAGTTGGGGAGCATCTGAAAATAGCCGGAGAAATGACTGAGAGTGGTGACTAACAGCCGTGGCTTTCCAGTTGCAATGCAGTGTGGCAGAAATGACACTGGCTTTGATGGGGCTGTATAGCTTTTTGAGATGAGCCTCTTTATGCTGCTTGCAGTTCCATTATGGCTTTGTTCGAAAGCTTGTTTACCTGCTGATAACATACACTGGTGGATTGAGGAGCACCGATCCAAAATCGTCTGCCAGAGTCACTCAAGTCCTCATTGTGGAGCGGGAGGGAGAAGAATGAAATGTTTACGCGGAGGGGAATGCAAATTTGAAAAATGTGAAATCAAACTACGGGACCAATAAGGGATCAGGAGAACTTTGCCAGGTTTTATTTTTAGCCACGGTTGCACAGCCAGTGCAGGAGTTCTATGGCCGTCCTCTGCCTCTCTGAGATTTTGAAGAATTGTTGGAGGGATTTTCTGTTCAAGATTTGCCCCCTCCCACTCCCTTACGCTCCCAAAAAGAAAATGGGAAAAGAAGACATTAAGAAAAGATTTTTAGTCTGTTTCACGTCGCAGTGAAACTGAATTTCAGTGGAGAAAGCCGCATGATGCAGTAGGTACGCCCTGTACCTTATTTGGAAGAATGAGACACCATTATGAGGAGAAACATGTGTGCACTCCATGCCACTGTTTCAAAGCAGCTTTTCATGGTGCCACTGCTGCTAACAACCAGTAATGTCTTCATAGGGTGTAAGTCATGAATACAGCCATGAGGTCAGTAAAGTACAGGATAGGATAAATTGATCTAGAGTTTAATAGCTAATTTTCCTGAAAAAAAACAAAGCAAATTCAAATACCTAATACAAATGCATCCAAATTCACTTGAATATATTAATACATCATTGCTGAAAGACAGTGAGCCTGCTGAAATGGTAAACTCACTATGGCCATGTTCAAATGTGGCTTGGGTGGTTGGTATTGATGGTCTGACCTGAGAAAGTTGAAATCTTGCCTGCATTGCTAGTGCTTCTCCATAAGGCCCCTGGGTAGGGTATTGTTCCTACGGGTGTCGCTCCACCCTCTGTTCGTGGGTAATGAAGTGAATAGTCTACAGCTAGTGACTCGGCTGGCCCAGTGTAATTAAGGGTGTCAGTTTGACACTGCTGGTTGGTCATGTACTGCAAGGGTCATGGAGCTGAGTGGAGCGGACCTGAGAGACTGGAGCACAGGACACAGGTGACTGTCTCTGTGAGGATGAAACGCCACAGAGGGAGGGCTGAACAAGAGAGAGAATGTATGTGTGTGTCTGTTTGTGTGTGTACGTGTGTGTGTGTGTGTGTGTATGTGTGTGACAGAGAGAGAAAGAGAAAGAGAGAGAGTGTGTGTGTGTGTGTGTGTGTGTGTGTGAGAGAGAGAGAGTCTGTGTGTGTGTGTGAGTGTGAGTGTGGGGCTGTCGGTGGCAGCTGTCAATGGTTTGGAAAGAGAAGCAGACAGATTGTGCGTTCTGTTGGTACAGCCAGTTCGCCACCTGGCAGACTCTTCCCCGTTAGAAGTTCGAGCTGATTTTTCTTCTCGTTGGAGAAAATGTGTCCTCTGTCATGGCGCCTTGAAGTTTCACCCACAATCGGTTTGGTTCACAATTTCACATTCACAGCTAAAGAGCCATTTGCCGCTATGCACGCACCCAGTAACTTCTCAGTGAATGCAGTGAAAGCTCTCGTGCATGGAAAAGGGAGATCCACCAGAGCACATTTACAGTAGAGGAAAAAAACTAAGAAAACAATGATGCTAAGAGTTCTTGTCATTCTAACTCTTAGAGCAAACAAAACAAACAAAAAAAAAACCTCTGATGGACCAACTGAAATGACACAGTCCCTTCAAACATGACTTGTATCATCAGTGTGTTTTTATCCTGGTTTAATTTGTCTTTCATTTACACTGCCCACTTTGGCTTGTCCCTGCCCAATGAATAATTCAGACGAAAACTGTCAAGTCTGATCTGCGTTAGAATAGAAATGCCTCCCCTTGTCCTTCACTGGTCTTGGAAAAAGATCTGATTGACAGAAAGTGCTAATACTTCTCTCTGATAACAGACTGACGCCTCCCCTTCTTATTAGTTAGTCATTACCAATATCACACCAGAGATCTGTCATCTCACAATTTTGTCCTGTAATGCATATGCACAGCTCGCGCCGCCTAACGAACCCGGGGCTGCCATCTCACATGGTAATATAGAACACTGCTCGGCTACACTCAAAAAATCTGGGACCCGAAGCTGCTGCCATAAATTGTCAGATGCATTAAATTAGGTCCTCGTTTTACTTTCCTCCCCCCAAACAGACGCTGCGTTGTTGACGCTTTCTATTTTATTAGGATTAGGGAGAGGAAAGGCATAGACTAAGGGATTAAGAGTGTGTACTGTTTACTCTAAAACTGCAACTGTTTCTTTCTTCCCTTCGTTCCTTCCTTCCTTCTTTTCTTTCTGTGCCACTTGCTTTTAAGGGTGTGTTTAATCCAGTTTCTTGGCAATTTTTTCTGAGGAGTTCTTTTCTGTGTGTATGTACACAATATTAGAAAATAACTCACAGTCTGAAATGACTTCCACTAACTGAATTGCGTGTCATAACAGTTTATGACTGTGGTGGCTGTTAAATGGCTATGATTGAATTACTGTCAGCCATAACTGTTTCTGAAACAATACCAGTTTAACAGTTCAAGCAACAAAAAATCTCTCCTATGAAACTACATGATTTTTATATATTTTTTTATACTATAGCATTTCTGTACTCAGAGAGACCACACAATACGTGATTGAACAAAGACAATAGAATGAAGATGGAAGCCTTGATGTCCAAACCACTTAACTACTGTCCTTCCATTACAGGAAAGCAGAGAAGTCAGTTGCAACAGAAGGCCCAGTTGACCCCAAGTTGTGACAAGACAACACACATGGTTCTTACTCTTCCAGGAAAAAGGGGGAGCAATTTAAATGGAGGTATACACCAACTGCCAAATGTGGGAATGAAAAAGCGTTCTGTCCAAGTTGTACGAGTAGAAAGACCGGAAAAAAGACAGATAGAGACTGGGGGGAGGGGATGGGATGGGAGGAAAACTACTCCTGAAAGATGAGGCGATGTGTACAAAAGTTTCTCTGTTAGTCTTGCGCATGTGTGTGTGTGTGTGTGTGTGTGTGTGTGTGTGTGTGTGTGTGTGTGTGTGTGTGTGTGTGTGTGTGTGTGTGTGTTGGTGGTGGTGGTGTCGGTCCGTGCCAGTCCAGCATGGCCCTCACGGGGAGCTGCTGGGACTCTGATGGCAGTTCAGGACATGGCCCCATTTGTTCAGAGAGTTATGCTGCTGCTGTGTGTTTTGAATAGACAGCGTTTCCCTTTGTGTCCATCGATCAAAACAGAGGGGCAAAGTTAGTCAGCAAGTTGCATAGCTTCTGCATTCTGACTCTTCAAGCCTCTTTTGTATGAAGTTGGACACAATGTTTTTCACTGTGTGCGACCTGACCGGAGCCATGCTGAAGGTAAGAGAGGGACTTTTCCCAATAACTGAATGTGCTGGAAAAAATTGCAGTTGAACATGACTGACAGATATTCCAAATATCTGTGTTTTTCTGAATCAAATGAAAGCCCAAAATGCTGTGTTCTCTTGGATGTCACAGCACATGCAAACAGAAACTAGTACTGTACTCTCAAGCTAAATAATTTATACGCTTTTTATCTGATCTATTTTCTAACCACAAACTATTTTGCCTGTGAATCCCTGGCACTTTTGATATTACCTGAAGGCAAATGGTACAGATTTATACAAGTTATTTACAACAAGAGCCAAGCCATTCCTCTGGAAACTAGGCTACAGATCAAAGGATTGTTTTGATCTCTACTTAGCATATTTGTTTAACCTAGCCAGTGATTCTGAAAAGTGCACAAGCTTTTTGGTGATATGCAGAGCATCCTTTATCCTTCTTTCTCTTGTGTTAGCGCTGGATTTAAGTACTTTCTGTATTTAGGAGACAACTGGATTTGCCAGCTTTTGAAATTTAGTTGCCCACTGCTAGCAGTCTTGGCACTCAAAAATAGATAGACTAGGTATGTTCCACAGCTAATCCTGATCGGCCTTGTAATAGTATTTGTGGACTGTACAGCACCCAATTAGGGCATAATGTGTTATTTTTGTTTCTGTTAAGTTGGATTAAATATGAAAATATGGTTGTTTTTGCACTTCTTCCCCAATGTTTACTTTTTCATTTGCATATTTTGTTTGATTTTTGAAGTCTGCATTTAGCATTTAGCTTGGTGTCAGTCGGGGAAAACACTGCAAAACACAACGCTCTCTGTGTACCACAAACATGGCAATCAGGGTATTTTATTCTGGAAAGCTGTATGAGTGTGTGTGTGTGTATGTGTGTGTGTGTGCGCCTGCCTGCCTGTCTGTGTCTATGTCTGTGTATGAGTGTGTGTGTGTGTGTGTGTGTGTGTGTGTGTGTGTGTGTGTGTGTGTCTTTGTGTGTGCATGTGTGTGTGTGTGTGTGTGTGTGTGTGTGTGTGTGTGTGTGCACAATCATATAATTCTCTCTTAGTTTGGGTTAGTGGGATGATACCAGGTTTATTCACACACAGATACACACAGACAGAGAGAAGGGGGGGGGGGGGGCTAGAGAGAGAGAGAGGGAAAGAGAGAGAGCGAGGGAGAGAGAGATGGAGAATGAACAGAGGTTGATGGCTCACAAGAGGGATAAACCTGGGAAGTCATGCTGTAAATGTGTTTTACAGAAAACAATGAAAGGAGCGGACAAAGCGATTGTGGCAAAGTCCTTTGGAAAATGGCAAAGCAGCTCTCAAAGGTCCAGGACCATGGAGAAGCCGGATGAGCCACGGGAGGAAGGCGAGGACCAGAGCCCTTCCAGCTGCACCTGTGAGTCCTCCAGAAAAGGCAAGGCACCAAGAGCAGAGACTAGTTTCCACACATTTGGTTTCTTCATATGTGTAAACACAAACAAACACACACACACACACACAAATATATACCAAAACGCACACACATATACATGTATCACAAAGCCATATATAGGCTGTAAATACACACACACACACACACACACACACACACACACACACACAACTTTAGCCATTGCTGCTCAGTGGCTGCTTTTGCGATTAACTGTGACTCGTTTGGACTGATGCTGCGGCCTGCCTCCCCGGTATAAACAAACAAATAGCATTGTTAGATGGGAGGAGAATTCCTTTTTTTTTTTTTGAGGGAGAGGGAAAGTGTGTCCCTAATGATACGGGCCTGCCAGAAAAAAAAGACAAAGCAAAAAAGCACAAAAACAGTCACAGGTGCTTGGGAAAAGAGAAAAACGGAGTGAATGGTCACTGAAGTCCCGCAGGAGGCCTTTCACTGGCCGCCAGTACAGTGGGTGGACTTTTGACAAGGACGTTTGTTCAGAGCCAGGTGGAGCAGTTAACTGAGCATGCTCCCATAAACTCCTATTCATATGCTAATGTGGCTCAAAAAATAACTTTTTATTTATTTCACTCCAATGCTGCGGACAAATAATTATAGGGCTGCCGGAGGACGCATTAAGACCAACAGAAATTGCACAAAAGCAAACTGGTCTTCCAGCTATTTTAGTGTCCATTACGCTATATACGTATTAGAGATGTGGAAATCAGCAAGCTTAAATTCACTAAAAAGCTTAACTGCTATCTATATCTACTATATCAGAGACAATCACATCAGAGAAATCAAGATGGGAAGGGTTTTAAAAAATGCTGTGTCCATTCAATGACACATTATTTAGTTCTATTTTTTGACCCCTTTCACTTTGCACACATTATGTTCACTGGTTGTTCTCTTTGTGCTAAATAGTACAAGATAATTGCTCTGTTGCAACTGTGTAAATGAATACCCTTGTAATTGGCCTTGAGGCTGAATTTTATTTCATGCTGAAAAGATTAACATTTTTAAAACGGGGGTTTACCCTAAGAATTTAACCTAAGGCAAGTCATACATGTATTGACTAAATTCCCTTGGTTTTTAGTTGTTTAACTTTACTTTTATTGTTGAATTAATATACCAAAAAATAACCTGATGGCTCTCAGTCAGTTTAATACAAATTCTTTGCGTTTGCATAGATTTCTCTTGAAGTCAGCCTTGTCATACCATATTCATTTTGCACATAAATTGAAGTCCACACGTGTAAATGTTGCCTGCACATGTAATAGGGGTTGAGGAAAGCGATAATGACTTACGAAAATGAAAGCTTGTGCTGCCTGTTTTTCCAATCAGAAATGTTTTCCCTTCAAACGCTACCGCCGTTAGTACTGTTGCAGGGGCAAGGCCACAGACACTGCTATGTTTGACTACACTTGAACTTTGTACACTCTTAATGGTGTTTTGTACAGAGTATTTTTCATACATATGCTCCTGTAGATCTGGATCTCTCTCTCTCTCTCTCTCTCTCTCTCTCTCTCCCTCTCTCTCTCTCTCTCTCTCTTTTCATTCCTAATCCTTCCGTTGGAGTCTTTCAGAGTATGCTTAACCCTCATCCATCTCAACCTGTATTGTCTGATACATTCTGTTTAAATGCAGGATAATTAATTGTGTTATTCAGAGTATTTAGCTCACATTTAAAGTGGGAAATCATAGTATAATAGTAACATCCCAGTACGGGTCTAAACTGTCCCTTATGGTCAGAAGTCATACATGGGGCGCATACATGACCTCTCAGGGCATATGAATAGCCCGATTGGCACTCATGGGCCTGTCCCAGTTTCCGTTAAAAATTCCACCTTGCAGTTCATGCCTGTGCACGAAAACAAGCAAGACATAAAAAAATAATATCTGTTAATGTGTTCATTCGCTATCTGCTGCGGCTTTTTCTATATTTTAAAAAATATTTCTTCCTCTGAAAATCTACCATTACCACCACCTCCGGATCGCTCTCCATGCTCCGTCTCTCTTCACTCTGAGAGAGAGAGAGAGACAGAGAGAGAGACAGAGAGAGAGAGAGAGAGAGAGACTCAGTGCTTCCCACTCCGTGTCCTTCTCACCTGCACTCTCCAGCTTGCCGAGGCGCCGGCGCTGCCCAAGCCCATTTCCACGCTTCCTCTATATGGTCTTTTTAGAAATAGCATCAAAGGCGTTGTCATCTGCACCTTTTGGCTCTCCTCTGCAGACTCATTTAAGCGGGGCGGTCCCGGTGGACAGTGCTCCCATCTCTGCCATAACCCTGTAGTGCTGAATGTGTGGTGTAATTATGGGCTAGGACAGCTGCCAGGTAGTAATGCAGTAGCACAGAGATAGGGGCTCATGATGGCGAAATGTCTATTTCTGCCTTTTTCCCCCCACGTTTAAGTGTTTGTAATGGAGTGAAAAACCAAATGCTCGGAATAACCAAATGCTTGAATCAAAAGCTTCAACTAATTGATGCATCATTTTTTTTTTCCCCAGATCATTTTAATAGCTTTGTATTTACTTTATTTTCTGTAAACCCTAATCCTTTTTACCAATTATGATAGGGGAAGTGTAATTTTAGATTTTTGTGTTTCTTAGGCGTTTTTTTGTTTGTTTGTTTTTTAAATTGCACACAACTCATAATTATCTTATTCCTCAGTGTGTTACAATAACTGTTTATGATTTGTCAGTAATCAGAATTGAGCATGGTACATGTGTGTTTGTATGTGTGTGTGTGTGTGTGTCTGCTCGGTGATAATTAGAGTGAAGTTACCTAACTTCCTCTCAACTGAACTGTGTGAAGCGTTTGGAGGAAGTGCAGCTCTGTGCTCTGGAGTGCTGGCTCTCGGTAAGCCTGCTTAGGTTATGCCATTGAGCGATCCTGAAGTGTGAAATTGTATCCCGGTACTGGTTCTGTAATCGTTCCGAGGGAGTCTTGTTAAATGGTTTACTTGGCACTTTTGCGGGGCATTTGCTGAAGATAGCAAAGACACAAAGACTGCCCATGATCGGATTAACTGTGCTGTGGAATGATGTAACTCTTTTGTCTTTGCTTGTGTGACATGTTTTCTATGGCAACAGAGCACTGGTCAACTCCAAAATGTAGGCCACAAACTAATGTGGTAAGGGTAGGGTGGTCTTAAGTTTTTTCAGCAGTGTGACATGGCTATTTGTGAAAATATTAGAACGGAAAACTTTAACTGTAAACAAAGACATCATTTCAGATTTGTAACCATTCTCAGAATTATCCTCAGCTCTCCTACACACAGAGGACCCGTTAGCAGAACCAATGGATTACTGCACACATACTATAAAAGTCAAACAAATGCTCTGCAGTTAAAGCATTTACATAAGTGGCACTACCACTCATTTCTTTGAAGATGTTGTCAGGGGCAGATTAATTAAGGTCTGACTCTGAATACATTTATAGTATCAGTGGGGCTCTACCCATCACCCAGCCTAATATATTTTGTCTAGTTAACTACATTTAAGCAAAATTAATTTACTGCATATTTTCTAAGATATTATTATTCTTTTTGTAAATCTTGGATTTTATGATGACTGGACATTCTGTTGGTCACTGGGCTTTATATTGTTGCCTTTGCCTGTCTATGGAAATAGTCGTCAATTGTCAGCCAATCTCAGTTGTATAGTCCTTACTTTGAGTACAATTCATTATCCAACTGGCACCTCTGATGGGCCGAGAATCTGCTTTTGCCAAAGTGTTCGTGTTTGATAAATACACATTATTTTACAGTCTGTCCCTTTGATTTTGGACATGACCATAGCAAGTCCTATTCCCCCACTATACTAGAAAGAAGCAAAAATGACTGCATTTACTGGAGGTTTAGATGCTTGTTTATCACTTTTAAATACCATCATCTCTGCTGAAATCCCCTCTCAAAAGAACCTTTCACTTGCTGGAATAAATTCAAATTAAAATTTAAATCCTTCTTTGCATTTCTTCAGCCTCTTTTAAAATAGCTGCCTCCTTTTAGAAAGCTGTTTATGTAGTGATCTGTTCATAATCCAGTTTGTTTCTCAACAGCAAAAAAAGAGAAAAAAAAAACAAGAAGAAGGGGAAAACACTGAAATCGTATTATCACTATCTTAGAGTGATGATGCGAGAAGGCAGAGAGTGTCTGGATCTGGGGGAAGTTTTTCAAAGTGCTAAATCTGAAGAATGTCGCAAATGCCTTTTGATCGACTACTCTGAGTGAACGCGACATGCATTTGACTTGCAAATGCTAATAGTTAAATTGTACGGCGAAAACTCTGATGTATCAGATGCCTTTTGTGATGTTATTTCAAGAATGAGGACAATGGCAAGCTCCAGCCAGATGTATGGGAATCTCTGAGCTGGAGCACTTTTCATGCAGGATGATAGTGTGTCGTATATTTGGCGGATATGTGTCAGCTCAGTGTGCTGAAGTGTGCAGAGGTAGAAGATCTCGCTATAATGCCAAACATCTACAACAATCCCCCCCAAAACAGACATCCGTACTTCCTACATCAAAGTCATCGCAGTGTCACTTTTCATCTTAGCCTGGTAAAAAGAGAGAGTGTGCCCTTTCAGGCAACTCGTTGCCAGGCAGTGTTGAGAAATTCATGTAAACAAATAATTTCAATAATCCCCCCCCCATCCCCATCTGTATTTTTTTTCCATTTTAAAAAGAATAAATACAGTACAGTGATTAATAACACAAAAGTCTTTTTTAGGGGTCTCTGTGGAGTGGGCTAGATTGGATTTATTGTTGGGGGACAAATTATAATTGTATCTGGTAAAAGTTGGCAAAGATCTAAACAAAAGGAAATCAGTGGCCGAGCCCACTAATCACTTGGAGCGAGCTCCTCGGGCAGAGGGAAACTTACCTCATAATCAATTTCTTTGTTTTGTTCAAAGGGCATTTGCATGTTGATTCGGTGTGGCACTTTGGTTGCAATCAAAACATTGTCATCCATGTTAATAAGTGGGTTTATTTTCTCTCTTTAGTGAGCCATGGGAATAGCAGACACAAACTAAAACACTAATTCAAACTAGTTTCAACGGCCAGATTGAACATGAAATATGCATTTTAATAATTAAGGGCAGATTCAAGTCTTCTACTTGTCATAGAAGAAATGTTGTCGGCAAACCTGTGCAAATGGAACACAGAAGGACTTTATGATACAAAGGTGTGAGTTTGTTTGCATATGTGTGTGTTGGGGGGGGGGGGGGGGGGGGCCTTACATTGTCTGTATTTATCTCTCTATAATTGTCTCTATAGTGTCTTACTAGTCCAGCAGCAAAATAGTAGTACAGCATCTCTAAGCATCAAGTATATTTGATATACTTAGTTGTTTTGAAACACTGCTCATGTTGAGAAAAAATATATATTTTTGTATCAGTCCACATATTTCGTAAGAGCTGGAGATTGGCTCCATAGTGGGGTTGTTGAAATCTAATGAATCTAATTCCAAATCTTGTTGAGCACTGTCAGCTTTTGCAGACTTCTGCTAGACTTGGCAGACATACCCCCCCCCCCTTCCTCCATGAGCTCCTCCTCAGACTGGGCCTTCTTTTGAGCTCCACTGATGTTTCCTGTTGAGGTTAATGAATTCACACCAAGTCGACATTTTGGCATGTCAGCCATAAGACAGCCAGTATTTCAAATTTGCAAATTACATCAACTTCATGGCAAACCATGCAGTGGGTAGTGTACAATCTGTGAGGTATTTTCAGATTCATGCAGTAATGCGTGTACTCATCATGGCATAGACAGTATAAGATCCTGGTTGATGTTTCTTCAGTTTCCTCGGCTGGAGTGCTGGAGAGCTAAGACACAAACAGCACTGTTAAAGGATAGTTTATCCTGCAAAAAGTTATCCCATGCTGGTGCTGGTACAAATGACGCGTGTTACTTGCCATAAGATGGAAAAGGAGTCATACGGCATAACATTAGTGTTCATGGACATGGCCATCGTCCACTGCTCTTGTCTGTAAAAAGAGCTTCCTAGTCATTGTGCCAACAGAGACCATCATTTAATTTTTGTGAACCTTTTAACCATAGCATGTTAACATGACAACTCACTTCATATAATTCAAATGATTCAATAATGTGGGAGGGTTGTGCAAGCCTATTTTAGACAGAAATTGTGTCATTTGGACACATGAGTGAACAATCTGATAGACATCACTAGATACTATAGTAGCTCTGTAGACGTGCATCAACAAAGGACCAAGTATTTGTTTGCTGTTGCATTTTGCTTAGTATATATACAGTATATATACTCTGTGTTGAGAAGAAGAAGAGTCTAATGAGTATTATCAATATGCAAACACAGTACTGTATGTGGGCTGATATACATTTATCATTAATTGTTGAAAACTGGAATACTCATCATTTTACAAGCTTAAAGTAGGGAACAATCTGCGAAATATACATCTTAATCTGTATACAAAATCTATGAATGTCAAATTAATGGCATCACCACTAAAATTGACCTGAGACAGCAAGGCAATACAGATGAAGCTACCATGAAATAGCTAGCCAGCTAACGGACACAAATGCAGAGCTATAGTTGCACCATTAAGGTTTAAGGTTACTTATGATATTAGGCTCTTTTCTTACACAGTCTCACTAAAGAGTGCTTGAATAGTATGTGAAAGTTTATAGAACTGAAAATTGAAATGATGAACCAACTTCTGCCAGTAGAGGTGTCTTTCTTCTAGCCAAATGTCACTCAACTCAAATGATTGTTGTTGCTGCAATGGGGTTTTCGTAAGTCATGTTAATGAAAATGTAAGTGTATAAAATGAATAAGATTTAGATAATTTATGGAAAATATTGATAACTGTCGATAACTTCTATAACTGTCGAAGGTGGGAGACGGTGGCAAATATATCAGTCTATTTCAAATCAGTAGAGGGCATGAAAGAGGTAATTGTTTTTCTTATTATTCTTTATTATTGGTAAATTCAGTCCAAATCTAGGAGGTTGATTGCTGTTAGGGTGTTTTGTGGTTACATGCCTTAGCGGAAGACTGCTAAATGAGAGGGCAATATATTTCCCTTAAATATAAGCACTCTTCACAGTTACAGAAACTAATGTAATCTTCTGCAAGACTGTCATATCAACCCATTAAGGGTGACCCTGAACATATAGATCTTTACTTTTTTGAAATGTGATTTGTAAGATATAACACTGACCCAGATCATCTGTTATCAGCTGGGGTGTCAAGATGATAGTCTGGCTGCTAAACAATGAATAAATTCGTACCTCAGACACATCACTTGATAGTAAGATGAAGATATGTGTGGAGATTTTCACCCACCTAGGTTGTCGTTGAGAATCCATGGTGGGGTCATCTGTCCGATCGTGTCTATTTGCAGTGCCCCAATATCACCACAGTGTGTTGCTAATAACTGGCCATCTGCAGCCTGGACCAGCACTGAGGGAGACAGGGCTGGGTTGGGCTGGGTTGGGCAAGGCCAGTGTGAGGTGGAGCTGGGTAGGCATGGTGGTCAGCATAGCCTGATGGATAGATGGTGCTCTTGTGACAGCACTGATTGACCCACACGTGTTCAGTTGTTGTGTTTTGCATGTGCAGGTGAATAGGAGAACAGCATATGGTGTGGGGCTCACTTGCTATAATGAGCTTTGGGTAGAGATTCTGAAGGCGCATTTGTGTACAGATTGCTGTCAGACAAGTGGCGTGTTTTCTATACGGTGCCTCTTTTTGATATATGGTTTTAAACAGCCTCCGCTCATTAACGTGCTCTTCTCATGCACTGAGTCTGCGTTTCCAGCTCTGCTGTCTAGGAAATACAAGCTGACATACATATCTGTAAGTGTGTATTTTATCCCTCTACAGCTTAGCTTTTACAAAGAGGCATAAACCGAGTGATGGCATGCTAGATTATGGCATCAAATGTCATGTACCCAAAAGACAGATGGAAATTTTCTGCTTACCTGACAGAAAAGCATGCAAGTTTATAGCACTTAAAGTTGCTGTTTAATGCTGTGCAGGATACATTAGCACCGTGTATAGGTTTCCCATTGCCTTATGTGGAGGGCCAAACAATAGGGTGCATTGACATTTAACTTTGCTTGCATAATTGTCAGTATAAAGCAAAAAAGCTTTTAGACATTAAACAGGTGTGACCCATTGTGATACTTTAATAAATGCGATCGAACATTTTCCTGAAAACACACAGTGTACTTTAAAAAAAAAAAAAAAAAGTGAGCCCTTTTTTGACATGTAATTTCAGCTCGCCCACTTTGCTCTCATATTTGTACTAATCCACAACTGTTGTCAGCTTTGTTCTTTACAAAATGTTTTTTTTATACCCCAGATTAAATATCAACACTTTGATGTACTTCCACAATAATGGAAAATTCATCTTGTTTGGAAGAATATATTTTGATTGAGCCCATTGAACGCTCCCATTATGGCAATGCAATTACAAAATAAAATAAACCTCTCACTGTGTGCATGTGTATTGTGTTTGAGTGTGTTCTTGTGAGTGATTGTGTCTGTGTGTCTGTGTGTGTGTGTGTGTGTGTGT
>NC_084995.1:31902480-31907480 GCF_963854185.1 Sardina pilchardus | reverse complement strand
CATTTTGAAAGTTGCGCAAAGCAGCATGTAGATTTTGTTTGTCCATCTTGTTGTTATGTTTACACATAAATATAAATATACTCAACATAATGCTATAATTTAACTGTATTTTCCTTCAACTAAATGAGCACTAAGTGAAATGTTGCGTCTGAAATATATATTGGTTTATTGCTGTTTGGCTGTGTGGGTTGCTTGCTTGAATACTCGCTGCTCTTGTCACAGATGCTGTTCGTAAAAAGAGTTCAGCTTCTCTCCAGGTTTTAGACAGTAAGAGAGGAGATTATATGGCTCAAACTGTTTTTTTAAGAAGCATGACCTATTTTCGATCACCCAGATAACATTAGATGCCGTCTACCTAAATTAAAGCCGCTGGCGTTTATGGAGAATATAAGCTTGTCTTAGAGCAACACATGTTAGCATTGTGTATGTGCACAAAGCATAGACAGGTTGTGCCAGGCTTGGATTGTGACAGCTGTACACACACAACTATCAATCCTTTATTCATTCAAACTTTGATTCAGTTTCCCTGGGAAGAGACGATCTCTTTAAATCTGTTTATTTGTCTGTTGCTCGTTCAGGTTATTTCTTTGTCATTGAGCGTGCTTTCTGGATCCTACTTGTTTGTGATACGTTCACTTTTATTATGAGTATAATAAGTAAAATGCATACTGTCATTTAAACCGGGTTGTGATTTTTCTTCTGTCTTAATAGACACACTTTCAAACATTTTAATTAAGTATTGGGGCTTGTTGAAAAACAAAAGTTTTTAAAAGTTCAGAATTAATTATTGCTGTCTTTGTACAGCTGAAGCTTAACTTCACTAATGGTTGGGCATAACTTAACATCACCATAAAGGAAATTATAATTTGTGTAATTTTCACAAATGTATTGCAAAATGGTCATTTTAAAACTTCTCAGAAATCCTAGCAAGTTCTTGCTCATGATATCTTAAATAGAACAATAACAGCAAAAAAAAAGAGTAGAATTTTACTCTCAGCTCCAAAGTATCTGTATCTGACATCTAACAAAAATATGTCTCACGTAGACATATTTAAATAAGCAACTAAATTCACCGCTCTGTGTGGGTGAAGCTCAGTGTATATACTGTACTGGCCAAGTCCTCCTTTAATCTAGTTGATAAACCGCAGAAAAGAGATGGAGACAGGTGGATATGGACAGCACCCTGAAAACCATTACTCTTGGGGAGGGGTTAAGGAGGACTAGGGGAATATAACGGCATAATAGGCCTACATATGAAGAAAATAGCCCATAGTGTAAATAGCCATAATTGCCAATGTGTGTGTGTGTGTGGGGGGGGGGGGGGGGAGGGTGGTAGTCTCCTGGGTATATACATTCAAACAGCAACTATAAAGCCCTGTGAGCATATAAGCAGACGTTTAATGGCTTTGAAAAAGGACGCAGGGCCGGTGGGGCATTAGGCATTCTTTTGAAGCTCTCGTAATTCCACACAAGCAACAGGGAGATGACAGAATTATACGGCATTGTGCTAATGAGCAAACAGGCATCTTTCCCCCTTTTTCCTATAGCTGTCCCCCACTCCCACTCGCAATTTTTATTTAAACGTGCTAAGGTGTTTTATCCTGCTGAAATATACAGTGCAGCTGGCTGTGATGTTTCCTTGTCTTTCCATTCGCTTGTTAGGCCCAGGAACTGTCCATGGTACTTTTGCATAGTATCCCTGGTGTGGTTCAAGACGGAGGGCTTTTTAATACCCGGAGGTTACTTGTTTAAATACACAAATATTAGGTGATCTCAAGCGAAAAACACTATGTTTGAACAGGGCAGTGACAATGTTCACTTTTCTTTGCCCTTGGTTGTCTATATTTATATATATATAAACTTAGCCTTGTCAAAAGTCTGGTGCAGTACTCAAAGAGAATAGACAGAGCCTTGCATCATGTGTTCAGCATTCTGGTTGTAAATATGTTAAAAGATGTAGAAGTCAACTTGAGACAATTGAGCTTCAGGGAATCACAGAGCTTAGGGAGAAAAAAAAAGGAAATATGTACACTGATATTTGTAGTGTTGATTTGCCAATGCGTGTAGTGTACATGCTTACATTTTTATTCTCTTTATGCAAACTTCACCCCAGTTAATCCAGGAAAATGAATTATGTGGATTTAATTCAACAAGGTTTCAGAAATGTTCCATCTGCTGCTGAGCAGCTGGTGAAGGGATAAATGCAATTAATTACTTAACTTTTGAACAGTAGTCCAGAAAGCACTGCTGATAGAGTGTGATTGGAAAATGGTTTTGTAAATTATGATTCAACAGCACATCTACTTCATTTAGTTCAAAAACACAGACGCAGACACACACTGCTAACCACTTTAACTCTTTTAACTTTTTTGTTTTTATTTTGTTTTTATTTTTGTTACATTTTGTGGGGCAGAACTCATGTGTCATGAGTGCGATTTACCTTGTAATGGTCATCAGTTTCATTATGGATAGTGATAGAGTGCCAGGTAAAGCCCTTCTTAATGTTACCCATAAATTGGAGACGGCAAACTTTGTCTATTATTTCTGAAGCTGAAGGGTGAGATGGCCAGTTTCCATGTAGACCACCTGTCCTATCTTGGAATGAGTTGGATCAGATCATCTTCAGTAGACATTTGATCTGCTGGAGATAGTCTGCTTCTTACCCCGAAAATAACATTTTCATACCCTTGGCCTTGCCATGGAGGTAGACAACTCTGCAAACCTTGTCCTTTTTCACATTTAATTTGACATTTTTTTATGTCACAGATATCACTTCACTATGAAATGGTTCAGAGGAAGAAAGGTGACACCTTGATAGCATCAGAAAATAAAAAACGAAAGTGTCACATCTAAACGCGGCCACCATCAAATCAGATTCAGAAACAGATAACCCTTACTGCAAACAAGAGATCAATACAAATAAAATTAAAATAAAAAGAAGTTACTCGATATAAGTTTTATTTGCCTGAGATCAAGAGGCAAGCAGCCATGTTTCTAATTAAAATTACATGGGCTTTGTCCACACTATTTTTCCCCTGAATCTATTTGAGCATTTACCTTGATTGTAATGTTACCTCATTGGCTGCGGTTTTGTTTGTTGGCCTAACTATAAAGGATCTGCCTGTACCCTTGTGGGCTGGGAAGAATTAGGATTTATGAATTTATTTCCTCTGTTGTATTGTTTAAACAGCTTTGGTTTAGTTTTGATCCCTTCCTCTTGCCTTTGAGGCTGTTCCACGGTGTCAGCTGTTGACTGATAGTAAGAGAACTGCCTCACAGTGTGAATGAAAGAAAAGTAGCGGTTGGTAAACACTGATAAGGGATAAATAGAAAGCGGTCAGGCAGAGATAGTTCTGTGGGAGCCCAGATTGTGTGCGGTCTGCTAAAATGAGATTCTGTGCCTGTCCTTTTTATTCTTCTCCCCCCCAACCCCCCCACCACCCCACACCACCATCCACCCCCCCACCCCCCCTCCCTGGATTGCGTTTGTCTGGAAAATCTCCAGTGACCTCGCTCGGCAAGTCCCAGGCTGTGGTATTCTTTGTGTGTGTGTGTGTGTGTATGTGTGTGTGTGTGTGTATGTGTATGTGTGTGTGTGTGTGTGTGTGTGTGTGTGTGTTGTTTTGTTTTCTAACAAGGGTCAAGTTGGCCAGTAGACATGTCCCTGATGCATATGGACAGCTGTCACTGCTGCAAGTGCTTACAATAATTCATTTTTCATGGAATTACAGGACTCTTACCACAAATCCAACATCAGGGACCAGTGACAAGAAGCATAACTGTGTTCAGCATTATCTTAAAATGTTCAGCTTTTGTGCTCTGTAGTTGCTGCTATCCCATGACTATGCTTCGATCTCATTCTTTTCTCTGAATTTATTTCATTCATTATTCATTGATTTTTTTTAAGCAATACACATTTGGACGATGGGAGTTACTCTGAAAACTTTGAAGAAAACTATGCTCTCCATGTGAAGTCATTGGTTTATTTAATTAGTTGTCCTTCATAAACAAGACAGCGTGATCAACACTTATATTTTTCACAGCTGCCCACACAGTTGCGTCATCTGAGAATGCATCTCTTTATTCACCCTTCCAGTTTGCCCATATGATCCATAATTCAAACATCCACATCCTTTCACTGAACAGCGTGTAAACATCCACATATCATACAAGTATGTATGTATGTATGAGAGGATGTATGTACTGTACGTATGTATGATGTATGTGAGTGCGTATGTAATTTTTTATTTCATATAAGACATCCGTCTATCCATCCATCATAAGTCAATATAGTGTCAGTCCATCAAGTTACTGTCATTCCTCAACCATTCACACGTCATTCTCTCCATGTGCCCATCTGCTATCTGTATTTGCTATCTATATCTGCTATCTACTCCCCTTAGCTTGCTTCCTGTGGCTCTACAGTATCACACAATTGTGTGTGTTTTCCTTTAGTTGATCACGTCAACCATCTTCTCCATTTGCCTCACATGTCTGACAATGCACACATTAGTTTGAAACAACTGTATTTTGCTGAGGTCCTGACATGTGTGAATCTGTTAGTGCTTAGCCAATGATTTGCCCCCGTGGGGATTTTGCATACATCTTTTATATGATATTATAAAAGACCTCCAGAGGTCTTACCTTGAGGGTCACCATGTGGTATATTTACACCGAAAAAAAAAAAAAAAGAAATCAGCCCATTGTGCCTCAGCTGCTAATGAGATTGGTCGTTAAGCGAATGACACAAAGGCTAGAGAGAGGAGAGGAGAGAGAAAAAAAAAACGAGAGAGCCAAGCGCAGCTCGGCGGAGTATCACAGTGTCCCCCCGCACACCACTCGATATACGACAGCCACACACTGGACTAACCTATCCCATCTCCATTCTACCCTGCCTCTGCTCTGCGCCTCCTTCATGTCACTATGAAAGGGAAAACAAAGGCTAAGAGGGAAATGGTAAGTCAGGCGCGCGCAACCCTGCCCTATGGAGACGCCAATGG
>NC_084995.1:31784980-31892480 GCF_963854185.1 Sardina pilchardus | reverse complement strand
TGCACGGTGTGGCGGCTGTCTCTTTTCCACACCTTTTTCCTGGTGATGTTTTTCCAGCGTGTCATTATGTTTTTTGGCACCTCGGAGAAATGTATTTATTTTGGTATTTAGATGAGTCTGGGGGGGATGGGGACGTTACGGCGGTGTGGGCTGCTGTTTGTTTAGAATGGGGCTGTTGTTCCCTCTTAGGTTCTGCCTGTTGCTAACACATACGCTCTCAAAACAACAGTCAGCCACCCACAACACGGAGACCTCTAGTGAATCCTCAACTATTATGTTTCACTTTCACACGCATGTCTCTGATTGGATAGTTGAAAATGAATTCACAAAAAAAAGTTCACATTTAGATTACAAGTGATTTGAAGCAAACAACACTGATTTATATGTGGAGGGGTCCAGAGATGTTGGAGATTTGCTTGATGTTTGTCTTGGAAATAAAAGTTTGTCAAACCACAGAATCTACAGAAATCTTTGTGATGTGCAGCCCTCCCCCCACATCACTCTACAGCTAGCTACTCAATAGACAAGGGATTAATCTTTTATAAATTCATTCAGTTATGATTTAAGGAGACAAACATTAGCTAGCTGAGCTTGTGAGGTAGCATGACATTCAACTATCACCCAAATCAAACTGCTGCGCTTGTTTGAACCATTTAATGAGCTGTTATGACTTGCTCTTCAAAACTTCTGGATCGATGCAGCATTTATGAGGCAGACAGACAGACAGACAGACCCTCCTTCCCTAATTTGTACCATGGAGCCATGTGATCGATCAGCCTTCGCCGTGGAGCCACGGTGATGATGGCGGTCCACTCTGTCCATCAGTCTGGCTCTCCGCTCATCTCCGCGTTTTTTTTTTTTGTATTATTATTTTGCAGATGGACGCTGAAGGCGAGGAGAAGCAGACCCAAGTGTGCGGTGGCAGCGGGGGTAAGTAGCGCTCGGTGCTCGACACTTCTGTACCCACACCAACACGCCCCTACCTCCTACTCCACGTCCCATTCACGCTCAATCCACGCCACTCAGCTCAATTCAGCTGAAGTATCAGTTCAACAGTTTCATATCAGAACTGTCTGCTTTAATATTTCATCTTTTCAACGTGAAGAGCGGGCCTGCCGGCAAAGCCAATGCATTATTCAAAGGGGAATCACTTAATTAAATTGCAATATTGGCTCAAACGAGTTAAGGAGTGCGTCTGTGGCCGGTGCTTGCTCCATCTGAGGTGGCGTATCGTTATTTAAGGGCTCGGAGTCTTGTAGGGATTAGTTGTTTGACTATACGTACGTGCCATTCAAAACAACTCCTTGGCATGCTCCTGCAGGAGAGGGGAGGGGAGGGGAGGGGAGGGTTGGACTTGGGGAAGAGTTCTCCATGGAGTTCTCCATAGAGCTCTCTCAATATTTGTAGTGATTTTTTCCCCCCATCAGCTACTGTGTTTGATTCCAGTTAGGCACTAGGGGGACTGGATTAGACAGGAACAGAAACACCATTTATCTTTTCTTGCCACACAAAACCATAAAACCTGAAGCAACGCACTTGCCAGGGAAAATGGCAGTTCTGAAACTCCGTCTGTGAGTCTGCTTATAAGCGGTGAATAAACAATAGCATATAAGCAGTGTGTTAATTCTTCTCACCCTCGTCTCGTCAGTGTGTTGTGTGTTTCTCTCACTGGCCTGCGTCCCTGTGTGTGCTCATTGTAAACGCCTCCTAATTCAGCTTCAGTTAATTTCCTGTTAAAATGGACCTCAGCTGTCAGACACATTGGGAAGAAAAATAGTTTAAAATGCTGAATTGTTGGCAATGGGCTTTCTCTCTCTCTCTCTCTCTCTCTCTCTCTCTCTCTCTCTCTCTCTCTCTGTGTTTGTGTGTATGTGTGTGTGTGTGTGTTCTTCCAAAGACTTCCTGAGTAAACACTCAAGATCTTTCCTTTGTGCCCCAAGGCAGTTATCTCTTCAGCTATCACAAACTAATTTTCAACTATCAAAAGCTAATCTTCAGCTACATGATCTTGTGATCCTACATTGCCTGTGTGTTAGTGTTGGTGTGCGCATGTGTGTGTGTGTGTGTGTGTGTGTTTTCATCAGCCGACTCCTGTGTAACCTGCGCAGTTCTCTGGCAGGGTCAATAAGCTGATGTTTTGACTTCAGATGCAGGGCGGCTGATAGTGGGTGGGCAGCTGTGTCTGTGGTCCAGCGCAGTGGAAATGTAAACACACACATTTACCCCTCTCTCCTGTCCCTCTGTTTGCAGTTCTGACTGACTGCGTTGCTGAGGTGCCCAGGTAAGCCAGAGTTCAACAGCCTTATCATGTCCATGTTGGCACTGGTGCCATGCTGACTCTCTCTCACCTGTCCTGTTTTTTTTATTCTCTCATCCAATGCATGAATGGGTAGCTGCTGGGTGGTTTAACATGCAACTTGCAGCAGTGTGTTGCGTAGTCCTCTTTGTAGTTCTTTGCTTTGCTTGTGTCCCTAGGGACCATTTATCACAGATCCTCCGTGTCCTTGAATACGTACCACATGGTCTTATTTCAATTCCAAAATGACTGGAGCATGCTAACTACAGTGTAATTACCGTGATCACATATTGTATTTGGTGTTTATACACGTCCCTGTATGGTGAGTTGGGACCCGCTGGGTATTTTTATGTTCTGATGGAAATAACAACTAACGGTCAGGAGATTTCAGGCCTGGGAATGAAGCAGCCAGGGTGTGCTGCGTGGGTGAGCCTTTTTAGACAAGGCTGTGGCCATACTTTCGGCGCGCTATTGTGTAGGGATGGTCAGAACAGTGTCCAGCCCGCCTGTGTTTTTATGTGCATTGTGAGCCGAGGGGGGGGTTCCGTCTCCCTGGCGGCGTTGACTGTGCCTCCATCATAATGGACTGCTGACCGACGCCTCTCTCCCTGCCTGTGGTCACTGCAGCGCCGGCGCGCTGGCTGCCAGGAAGAGGAGCGCGCTCGACGGCGTCCTGGGGGCCCCCGTCAACAAGCGCAAGTCGCTTCTGATGAGGCCGCGTCACTACAGCCCCAGCCCCGTCCCCAGCCCCGTCCCCAGCCCCGGACATGGCCCCAGCCCCGGCCAAGCCAGCGTCGGAGACGGAGACGGAGACGGAGACGGAGAGAGGGACGAGGACGAGGACGGCGCGGAGCTGGCAGCCGCGCGGGACAAAGCCGAGCCGAGGAACACTGACACTCCAGCAGGTAGACAGATGTCCTGTTGTTTTGTCTGTTTTGATGAACAATTGACGCTGAATTTTAAACTGCCATCTGTTGCATTCATATTTCCTCTCCTCTGCCACCCAACTCCCTCCCCCTCCCTTTCTCCTTCCCTCCATCCCTCTCTCCCTCCCTCCCCCCCTCCTTCCCTCCCTCCCTTGCTGTCATTAATTTCCACTGTGTCTGGGGCTGGGGAGTGAAAGACTACACTGCTGGGGCCACATGAGTAGACTGTCACATCCACAGACCAAAGTTTTTTGACGGCTGATCTGTCATGATATTTTTGGCACAACAAATTTCTCTCTTGTCTGTGTGCCTGTACATGTGTGAGTGTGTGTGTGTGTGTGTGTGTGTGTGTGTGTGTGTGTGTGTGTGTGTGTTTGTGTGTGTGTGTGTGTGTGTGTGTGTTGCTTTAAGGCCAAAGTGAGTATTCAGATTAAATGATGATGTTGCTTACCCTTCCTTTTTTTCTGTATTTAGCTCTGAGCAAAAGAAAATATATTATTCAATCAAAGCGTGGAACAAGTCAGCAACATGTATTGTCATGCTTCTCACTCCTGCTGAGTACACAGCTCAAACAGTCTTTTTTAGGAGCTTGCATAATTGCTCGCATAATGTCACTAATAGAAAAGAGGGTAACACTGTGATTGTGTGCTTCCTTTCACAAAGGAGACAGCGCTCTCAACGCACCCAAACCTTTTTTTTTTGACAACAGTCGCACAAAAATAATCAAAGTTGCTGTTTTATTTTATAGAAGTGGACCTTTAGCAAAACAAAACATTGCATTTTTTCTAATGAATCAATTATGAACATTTTGGCAACAATGTGCATGGTTTATGTGCGTATTTCCCTGGCCTCTATAATCTGTACTTATTTGGTGTATTTTTAACGATGTAACTAAGCAACAAACGTAATTGTCCCCTTCGAAAGCCTTTGTTAGGCCATCTAACACAGTCCAAATATACATAATTAGGCATAATGTCTACAGCCCATTATTGGACACATGTGGGCTGTTAAATGGACCAACAGAATAGCTCAATGAATCGAGTAGATTTACGGGAAATGGAATTTATTTGTTTCCAGGGTTCATATTACATGACAATTATTTTAACCCTTTTGCAATCTTTTCACTAGGCATCAATATAATTATCCCAAACTTCATCCATGAGAGAGATCTCCTCATCTCAGAGAATGCTTACACAAATCTTTTATTGACTCTATAGGAAAATCCATTTAACGCCACAGCGATGTATGTCCTGTGTGCTGACAGCCACATTAAGAAGTTGGCTCTGATCAGTCGTCTGTGGCAAAAGGTTTGGTCCATGTCGGGGTGGCATAATACACAGCAGTAGTGTTGAATGGAAGAATAGGGATGAGGGGCTGCAGTCAATATCTGCATTTCACAGCGAAAGGGAGAGGGCTTGTGGCGGGCGGCGGTGGAGGTGGGGGTGGGGGTGGGGGTGTTGGGGGCTGGAGCTGGGGGGAAGCCTCCCATTTGGTGGCACCGTACTGCATGTGACTCTAGCCAAGCTTCTGGTCTGCAGACTCGCTCTCCGGTAATGGCTATTCTGGAGTACAAACTGTTCACCTGTTCCAACACGCAAATTACAGGCGGGATCCAAGTGTTTCTCTCCCTCTCGCTCTTTCTCTTTCTCTCTCTCTCTCTCCCCTTCTCTCGCTCTGTCTCTCTCCCCCCTCTCTCTCTCTCTCTCTATCTCTTTTTCTCTCTGCTTCCATGTCCCCCCCCCCCTTTTGGTCAGGGCTGTGCATCCATCTGGATGGCAGTGAAGTCCTCTGTTAATTGTAACTAAGCATAACTGGCGAACTTTTCATCTCGGTGTTGGACAGCCTTGCTTTTTGACGCCTCTGTTAAGATTCAAATGTTCTAGTGACACACAGAGTATCAGGGAGGAGCGGCCATATCTCACCACACAGCAACACAATCTGCCTGCTTTGCATGGGAGATTTCTGCTCGATGTGTATTCATTTTTTTATGTCACTTGGGCAAATCCCAAGCTTTGTGAAAAATCAGAGGAGGCTGTTTTTTTTGGTGTGTGTCAAAGTGAACATGTATGTTTCAGTGTTTGCATTTGTCTTTAAAAATAGGGTGTAGATCTGAGTGATTGAATTTAATATTGTTCCTATGCACACTAAAAACACATAATAATAACACATAAATGCACATCACATAAAGATCTGATAGGGCCTCAGCATATACAGCGATGTGCCATAGCTCCAACAATCACTCTTCATCATGCTACACTCATCATCTTCATCAAGAAAAATGAGATGAACTCTTTAACCTTGCGCGGGTAGATTATGTGTCCTTTGTCTCTTTTGATCCGTTGGCTGTGGCTTCCACCGGTACTGTAGGGCTGCGGCCGCCATCAGGGCAACACCTCCCCGTTCCCCTGTGCGTGGCTGTTTCCGGTGTGTGTCGGCGGGCGGGCGGAGGCGGCGAGCAGCTGGTCCCACACCTGTGAGGGATGACGTAGGGGGTCCTGGGGCCGTGGCTGCCCAGAGACTCCCACACGATGCGCAGGAGGGCTTGGCACCCCCCTCCCCCCCCACACACACACACCCCCTTACATGTTAGAGATTTGGAAAAAAAAAAAAATAAACATCTTAAGGAATTTGTCATTTTGTCCACTGACAGTTGGAGGTTTCGGTTGTCTCACGAAAAGCCACAGCGGCTTGTTTGCCATCAACTGTATAGCACAAAGCGCTGTCCCATCCTATATTTGTAAATCCTACTATCTGTTTTTGGCAGAAGTGTGGCAGACAGGGTGATCCATTGAGCATTTATGTTGCTTTTTTGGGGGGATTAAGCGCGGTTCCACGCACTCTGCAGACTAGTGCCTATCTGTTAATGCCTGTTTTCTTCTTAAGAGCACTTTAACACACAACACAACATTTTTGATCCCCAATGATTCCCAAAATATCTAATCAACCTATCACACTGCCCAGCTCTGACCGGGTCTATTTCTGATGTGGGCAGTGACGTCAAGTCATCTAAGAGGATAGATCTATCGCCTACTTATGATTTAGTTGGACTAAAAACCCCTTATGGCCTAAGAGCCTTATACACAAGTAAGTTTCAGTGGTTTTGCAGATAAAAAGAGATTTTAAATCAATCCAGATGATAGCTTCCCTTTGTTAATCATTGACTCTGACTTAATATAATCAGCCATGTTTCAATTTTAAAGTATCATTTAAAGGGGATTTGGGTGCTTAAGAGGTCCTAGCTGTCTGACCCAGTAATGAAGACTTATTCTGGCCACTGTAGACAGCATACCTCTTGTTTGAAAGTGCTCAATTTTTTTCAAGTTGTTTCGAGGCTACTTTTATTATAAATGTGCTGATTTCAATCATTTAAAAGTAGCCTAAGCTATGAAAACCAATTGATCTCGTTTATACATAGTATTTCTTTGAATTTAAAAAAGCCTTGGATTCATGTTCTATTAATTTCCCCAATTTTGTTTCTATCTACAGTGGATGAGTTATCATTGTGCTCATTGTCCAGCTATCAAAGGCTGTTATACAGGTCAGGGCTTGCCTGTCAGAGATATTACATTTTATGCAACTTCCCTACATGTAACACGCTGTTTACATCACTGGACATATTTGTGTTGTGTCTCTCGGAACAGTTTTCAATCTCTCTTTGTTCCGTCCAACATGCAACCTTAATGTTTATCTTCCTATCAATCCACGGGAACATAAAAGGCTTCATAATCCAAAGCTTGTGTAGACTGTGGATTAGGCAGCGCTCTGCTTTCTTGTAACAATTTTGTTTCCCATTTCGAAGGTTTTTTTCCCCATTTCTCCTCTTTGTTTATGTCTTTACTGTACATGAAAATGATGTCTACACAAATGAGTATCCAGGATGACCAGAAGTTGAAATCACAGTGCTTTAAAGTCTTTGTGTCTTTTCATCTCGCCTGAACACTTCTTCCCCATTAGAAAACTCATGTCCGACGCCATGGCTGCTGTTTCTTCCGTTCTAATCCGCTGATTTAAAATCTGTGTCAAGTTGTAGGTTTGGATTTGCAAATTCTATGCAGAAGAAAACAACAATGTTCATCTGTGGTTTCCGTGTAGTTCTTGCACCTCATCCCCTCTCGTTTTATAATCTTAACACACTTGGAATGCAATTTGAGGAAAAAACGGTTGTTGAGGAATTAGTGTAGTAGTTACATTTGTTGCTGCATATGTTAGTGTTTTTTTTTTTTTAATCTAAGATGCAGAGTGACTATTGGAGAAAATGGAGAAAATATGTAGTTTATCATTTGCATCAAAATTCTTGTTGTTGATGCTTGAATGATTTTCGATTATTTGTGTTTATTAATATGACATGAGAAGTTGTGATGTTTGCAGCGTGCAAGCTGTGTTTAGTTATTTAGACTGGGGTTGTAAAATCAGATGTTGTTTTTGTATAATTTTCAGAGGAGAATGGAGTGCTTGACCCTGCCCTGCACAGCGAGAGAAACACACACGCCCAGGACTCGCTCCACTGGTCCGACGCCCTGAGCGAGGGATCGCCTCTACCGCGAAGCCTGATCCCCGAGATGATCGACGAGGAAGAGGAGAACGAAGAGGAGGAGGAGGAGGAGGAGGAGGAGGAAGAGGGCGAGGAGGGAGACCTGCGTACGGAGAGCCACGCGGCGGACGAGAGCTTGCGGGAGATGGACATGGCCTACCGTCTGGCGCGGCAGCGGGACCTGGAGCGTCTGGAGCGTCTGGAGCTGGACAGCGGCGAGTGGCTGCGCGCCCCCTCGCCTGCCTCCGCCGGCGGCCAGCTCAACGGCGTCCACCTCCACCTCAGCCCTGCCAAGCCCGCCAGCGACGAGCCCCTGGCCAGGAGGGTGCGCCTGGGCACCGAGCTGCACGCCGACGACGCCCTCCTGGGCTACATGGGCCGACCCGGCGGCGGCCTCCTGGTAGCGGACGACCTCGCCTTCACCCGGGAGCCCAGCGAGGACAGCGAGGACGAGCTGCAGCACCACCACCAGCAGCAGCACCAGAACCACCACCAGCACCAGCAGCACCAGCACCAGCACCACCAGCAGCAGGCCCGCCTGGAGCCCAGCTGGGGCCCCGGGCTGGCGGTACGGCCGGTGAGCCTGGACCGCGCGCGGCTCAACCTGAGCCTCCTGGAGCAGGCCATGCTGCTGCAGTCGGAGCAGCGGCAGGCCCTGCAGCACGCCTACAAGGACATGGACCGCTTCCTGCTGGAGCAGATGAGCGGCGAGCGCCGGCACCAGAGGATGCTGGAGATGAGCGCCGCTCGCGCCGCCTTCAACGGATGCAAAGGTGCGACACCCCCCCCACCCCCACCCCCACCCCCTCCGCCCCTAAACGCCAAGCCCGCGCCATACGGCCGCAAGTGCTAGTCTCTGTGGCTGAGCGTTAAGAAATACATGCCCTCGGTGAGGCTGTAGCCTTAACCCAACCGGTTCCACTTTAGAGGACTGTGAATATCATGTCCCCCACTGTTGCCTCACTGAATTGCACATTTAACATAACATTTAATTCAGATTGATATTGATTTATTTTGCCCATCAAGGCAAACCGTGCGTGCATGAACCCAATCAGTGCCACGCACAAATTAGCCCGTGATTACTGTGCCATGAAATCTCACGGTGCACACACCCTCGAGCTGCGAGGACAGTCACAGGCGGTCTAATGTTAAATGGTTTTAATGTTCATGCCAGGAGGAAGCACACTACCTGCCATCTGACAATATCCTGCCTCCCACTCTCTCTCACTCTCTCTCTCCATCCCTCTCTTCCTTTCTCTCTCTCTCTCTTTTTCTGTCTACTGTATCTCATTTGAGGCTGTTTCATCTCTTTACTAGCACACTCACACCTGACCTTCAGTCTATTAGAATCACCAATAAAGGGACAGCGACATCGAGATTGTTACAGGGCCATATTGCGCGAGGAAGGGTCCCTTTACACTACGTAAAGCTAGAGAGATCAAATCCTCTTTAGTACTAAAACATTTGGCAACAAGTGGCGTAATACATAACTGCTCTGGAAATGAAAAAAGAAGCAAATCTTCTGATGGAAATGTCCAGGCTTGCCATATTGGACTTTGATAGGAATCATGTAGATATTTAACCATGACCATAAGTCTTAAATCCCCCTAAAGTACCTCTCATGTTTCCCAGTGATTCTTCAAATGACTGCTGTTAAATGTGTAATCCCTAGTGTAATCTTTCTGTGACTGAGCGTTAAGAAATGCATGCCCTCAGTGAAACTGTAGCCTTAACTAATGTAACAGATTACTATAAGCATTTTGAGCAGTAGGGAGAGCGAGAGAGAGAGAGAGAGAGAGAGAGAGAGAGAGAGAGAGAAAGATAGAGAGAGAGATGGAGAGAGAGACCAAAGTGTGACCAGGGATTATTAATGCATATCTCAATCTATTGAAGCTGTATGCTTTGGGTTATCAGTTTATTTTATTAAAGTGGGATTTTCGAGAGGCAAAGGACAGTTGTTAATGTCAGCGTGGTGCTATTCCCTTGAATAACGACAATTTATAAGAGCCAATTTATAGTTACATTGTTCTGTTTGATTTTACAGTATCATTAAACATTAGCTATTACATTTTATATTCTGCAAAAGCACTTAATGTAGCAATCATTTAACCCATTTTGTGGTATTCTAAGATCTCTCTACATGGACGGAATTGCCTCAGGAAATATGCCATAACCTCCGATGTTCTGTTGCTGATGCAGACTCCCTGCGCCCGGATAAAAAGGATGTCAAGTGCCCCACTCCTGGCTGTGATGGCACCGGTCACGTGACAGGACTCTACCCCCATCACAGGAGCTTGTCAGGGTGTCCCCACAAAGTCCGAGTCCCCCCAGAAAGTGAGTATCTCATGCACTGCTGCTTCTACCATAGAGATATTACTGTGCCATTGGAGTTGTAGTTACTGAGTTTTATACTACACCTTAAGAGATTGTTGACATCAATAAAAAAACATCCAAATACGTTGCTTGTCAGACACATGTTACTTACTAATGCCGATGTTAAAAGGATTCAAATTAATGGCTAATTAATGAATACTATGTATTGTTTTATTTTCATTAAGCGCAACAGAAACACGAAATATATTATGTACATCTTCTACATCTATCACATGGCAGAAAGTGCACATTTTGCCACTAACATGATATTAAAAGAATCTAGCCTATAAACTGTTTGTTTTATCAAGGGTATAGATTAAGCAGAGGTGGAAAGAATAAATGGCAGAAAGTGACATGTCTGCCATATATTCTTCCTACCTGTGCACTTGACACATTGTGATATCGCTAATTATCTGATCTACCTGGCTGCTAATTAGGACGAGCTGGTTTACTAAATGGTTGGATCAAATACTTGGCAGGACTTTTACTCTCTGAACCCAGGACGTTCGCCTCTGCTTAAGAGTGTTCCAGACCAACCTTATGAATGTAGCTCTCAATATTTCAGGAACTTGTCAAAGCTTTAAGGTAGAGCTTAAGGCATAACTTGGTGATGATGTATTAAGAAGGGTTCAGGAATTGAGGCCCTGATGTTTTGAGAGCATTAACATACAGGCATAATTTCCATAAATGGATGCACACCTTTATTTGTAATTAGGTGAACATCTAATTAATAATGAGCAAGCATGGTGCTTTAAATGGTTACTTTGGTTACCTAATCTGCAGCTGCATTATGGTCTGGCGCTTAAGACACATGAGACACTTTAAGAACTTTCTTAATGCAGAGAGAAGTGACAGTTACTGTAGCTGTGAGTAAAATGGAAATATGTTTTATGAACTTTGAGTCATCACACAGCTAAGCAGAACTATCTAGCTCAAAGAAGAGTTGTTGGCCATTTTACCATTTGAATGCAGCATAACAAACACTTACCACTTAACAGAAAAGCAACAAAAGGAACAAAAAATTGTAATTAACTTTTCTCAATATGAAAGCGTGTACTTTCAGACCAGAGGCTGTATTTACTAATCAAAGACTTGGCAGATGCCAGCATGTGGAAACAAATAGCTGGACATGTCAGACAAGCTAATTGAAAATTGTGTACAAAATGAAAAGTTACTGGATACTTAAAAAACTCTAAATTGAACTTCAATCATATGTTTGTGTTTTTTTTTTTAGATTTTTTTTTTAAGAGAAGAACATTACGTTACGAAAAATGTCAGTTGCATTTAAAAAAAAAAACTGCCAGACATGCCTTGAAGAAGAAAGTTAACATAACCATGGAAACTCCTAAAAGCTAGAGACTGCTCTCGGTGAAAATCGTTTCTCTCTTCTAAACTGTAGAAGGACCAACTTAAATAGTACAACCATACAGCAACATTTCCATTCCTTTAACCCTGATTCACACTAATCATATACTGTACCCCACATAGCACAGTAACTTCCCATAGAGGATTAAACAAGACAAGTGTTTAGTCTGCAGGAGGCCACCGCACATCTGAGAAGACAAGACATGTTTTATACACTTCTATTGCATTCTAGCCGTTGATGATGTTGATGAGACAATGTTTCGTGTTGTTATTAGAAAGGCTCTATTTTGTTTGTGTATAACAAAACGAGGAGTTCAGCATCTTACACAATGTTCACAACACCATGAATGAGAACATGCATGTCGTGTTTGTTTCAAACACACCCACGGCGAGAGCGAATTGTGAACTGTGTAAAGTTGGTCTGGGGTGACCTGACTCATCTGATGATCTCAACTCTCCTGTCCACTCCACAGTCCTGGCCATGCATGAGAACGTCCTCAAGTGTCCCACCCCTGGCTGCACGGGACGAGGTCACGTCAACAGCAACCGTAGCACACACCGGAGGTGGGTCTTCTCAGATAACTGGACACATTATATACTGTATAGCTGAAATGGAAGCAAGACTAGCAACATCAAAAGAGTGTTAAAAGGTGCCTAACAGGCAGTGCTTATATTGGTATTCTAGTGTATCAGGTGGGTCATAGCAAAATAGTAGTTTGTTGCTGTTAAAATGTCCTTATTTTGCTGTGGAGATAACCTTCGTTTGCATGTCCAAGCCAATTAAAACAAAGCAGCACAGTTGTTATCAATTCTGAATGAAAAAGCATGAAAAACAAATAAAATTAAAAAAAAATTGCTGAGCTTTTTAAATAGCGTCACCCACCTGAAATTGATATTGTATTTGATAAGGTATTTGCCTATTACGTTTATTTGTGTAGGAAAATGACTGGGGTGTGTATTTGATATGATTGTGTTTAGCTGAAAAGGATGCCATCTTGTGTCTGCTCTTAGTCTTTCAGGGTGCCCCATAGCTGCCGCAGGGAAGATCTCCAAACCACAAGAGGACATGAACATGAAGTCTAGGCAGCCGCCTGATCGCTTGTCCAGGTAATGTTATAAATTATGACATGCTTGTTGAAACCAAGAAGTCACAGCATCTGAATCCTGTAAAAATGTTGTGTCTGGATGACTTTTATAAGTGTGTGTGTGTGTGTGTTTAGCTGTTTATCTAGACCTTCGGGCTTGATGAAGAAATTTGACTTCAGCCAGTTCAGTAGCTACAGGCTGTCTCATCCCGTGGCTGCCTTGCAAGCAAACATCTCCAAGGACATGGACAAGTACAGCAAGATCCACTTTGATCACGCCAGCTTCGACGCACAGGTCTTCGGCAAGCAACCACAGTTGGCGCCCAACCAGGATCAAGAAATCTCTCACTTCTCTGAATGTGAGTTTCACACCTTTCACAAGACGCACACACGCCCATGGGCTCAGGCAGAACAAATCTGTCACCTGATAGAACAACAGCAGGTCAACCTGCAGCGAAACGCTTCCGTCAGAGATGCTGTTTAATACGCACTAAATGAGACAATTACCGAGCTTTTCATGTTGCTTAAAGGGGCGGAAGGTGTTTAACGGGGGGGGACTGGATGAGGCCTGTCACTTTACCTCTGTAATGATGTCATTGTGAGATAATGACACAATGACTGTCACCATGTGCTGCATTTCCAATTCCCATTGAATATTAAATGTGTTAGATTTGTAACACAGAAATGTCACCTGATCGCCTCATCATCATAAATTATCGGCTCTTTTTTACCATGACAGTGTTATGCAATCACCGTGGCTGAGCCTCTGTGTCATTTGTGCCTAGAATTCATTAGAGAGCACATGCACTGGTGTCAGTCATTCACGCCATATGCTGTAGTGTACGTCATTATTACTTTAATGTCCCACTACTGATGCATCCGCTATTAAACACCACACTAGAATGTGAGTCATTTGAATGCTTAACTATGGAAGAGATTCCCCCCCCCCCCCCCATGATTTCTGTGAAATGAATTTTTGATTCATGTTGCCATGAAACTTCCCTGTGTCCGTTTCGGCTTCTTACGCTTTGGCTAGGTTTTTGGCCGGCGTTAGACCTGATAGATGTGTGTTTTTTTGTTTTTGTTTTTCCAGCTCCATCGCAGTACCCCCTCTTCCTGGGCCTGGGAGGTCATCTGATGATCCCCGGCGATGGGCAGAGTCCAGTTTACTCCAAAACGGAGAGCGACGGTCTCCAGGCCTCCGCCAACACCGCCGCCGCTGCCACCGCCACCGCCACCGCCACCGCCGCCATCCTCAACCTCAGCACCCGCTACCGCGACAAGATGGAGGTCCTCTCCGGCCAGCCGCTGGCACCGGCCACAAAGGTAATCAAATTAGGCCACTTGGAAAAGGTAGTTAATGTGGTCAATACTGGAGCAACTCTGATTTGTGTATGAAAAAGAAGGAGGGTTTTTTTGGGGAGGTGGGGGGGTGGACATCAAAAGACACTTTTGGCACTGGCAACTGTGTGGCTCTGGTGGCAGAAAAAACAAAAGCCCACCCCACCCCTACCACACCACCACCACCACCACCACCTCCAGTAAAGCTTTAATGTACACAAAGGAAAAATTTGTGTAATCACATCAAAAGCGAGTGAGAGAAATACAATCAGCCTTGTCCCCTTTTCTCAATTACAATTAGATTCCTTTTTGTAAAACATAGCGGTCATGCATCTGATTTGGACTTTCTATGGAGACACAGAGACACATGCAAAGCAAAATGATTTTTTTTTCTATCTACAAGGCATGTGTGTCTCCTTTGTGGCAGACAGCAGAAGATGTTTTGCATGGTTGTATATTATCCAGGATAAGCTTGGTGCGATCCGCTCCAGCCGGCAATCTCTATCATATGGACTATGAGGGTCATTCGGCTGGATTAAACCAATCAGCAGAAAGGCTCATTAGCTGAAATCTTTCATTCACATGAGAAAAATGGAAATCTCCCCCCACCATTTTACATTAGCTGGAGGGAGAGTTCTCAACTTGGCCTCTTGCACACCACTATTTCTAAAGTGTGTGTACACGCACCGAAAAGGCCTGGCCTCTTTACCCGGCGCCTGCCGAAAGTTTCCCTTTAAAGGGATTTCCCCCCATTTTAAGTACAGCTCTCTCTCTCAAAGCACTTAAACCTAATTCACTCCCAAGCTGCTCCCCGAACAGAACGGTGGTTATCTTTTAAAGTACAGGGAGGCTCTTTAAACAGGCATGGCTTACAGTATAATGGACATCTGGAGGGAGTCAGAAGTCAGTAAATGTCCCAAGTTAAGTAAGTATGAAGAGATTTGACGTTGAAACTCCCACACACTCAGGGACTGTGCTTGAATGCCAACACTGGGGCTGAGCATGTGGGCTGGGACCAGGTACCGTACAAACTGTCAGCATGAATAAAACAGTGTTAGTAGATTTGTCATCTGTGCCTGGCCTGCATTAAGCGTCGTTTTGAATATGAAGTGTTGTAGCGGCGTTTTCTGTGCCAGAGTAACTGTAAGCAAATTTTCTTGAGAGACGAGACTACAAATTAATGTATTCTACTTGGAATCTGCGCCTAAATGCAAAATTTGTTTTACATTTTGAGAGCTGTGAGTGTATTTTGTATTTAATGTGAACTGTTTTTGAGATTAGTCAAATGTTGGCATACAGTTTGTCAGAGGCTGAAAATAAACAGGCGTACTCCGAGATTTTTTGGCCCTCTCTCAGATTAATTAATCTGAAAGCGGCCCTTTTGTGATTCTAATAATGGTATGAAAAACGCTCGCATATGTGCCAAATAATTGGTGTTACTCCGAGACCGTTCTTTTTAATGAGGTAAAAGTTTTAGTGGGCGCCATAAGCCACATCCACACTTACCGCCACGGCGCCAAATGAGTGACACATCTGCCACTGAGGGAAAAACTTGCTGCATTAAGCCGTGTGGCCACATTAAGCTTTTTAATTTTTATTTTAATGGTGATGACCTAAAACCATCACCCCCAGCTGCCATCTTGCCTGTGTGTCCTAGAAAACAGATGACACAGCTGTCACCGTAAAAAAAAAAAAAAAAAAAAACTATACGCCAGTGATCTGTCTGGGAGAATTATGTCCTAGCAGGACACTTTACATTGTCTCCTTTTCTCCTCGTAATCAGTGCTCATCTGATGGGTTTAAACCACTCCACATATGTACTATAAGCGCTTAGGATTTAATCCTGCCGCTTGTGAATTTTGTGTGAAATAACTGGATGTATAGATAGGTTTATTAAAGACACGCAGTTGTGTTTTGTAGATTTTCTTTTCTCTAATTCAAAAAGAATACTAGAACGTGAGAGACCACTCTCTGATTATTACAGTGTTGATTAAGGCATACTGTGCATGCTTGGATTACATTGGTTAAAGTCAATTGGAAAAGAAAACAGCAGTAAACAGCTAGTTAACAGCTAGTAACTTACATTTTGGACTAAACTCTTGGCATGGGCCACAAGTTTTAGACAAAGGGTTCACCGCTATTCTACTTTAGTCACCTGTCCATTCTCTTCATGGATAGCCACGACTGGTTCTTCACTGCAAATACAACTGACCGGTGTAGCTGTGCCACAGACACTGTTGAGGCATAACATCTCGTTGATGTCGGTGAAAGCTGTCGGTCTCACACCAGTCTTGGCTCTGTTTCAGGACATGCCCATAGAGGTGGATGAAAACGGCACTCTGGACCTGAGCATGAAGACCAAAAGGGAGAAGATGAAGGACCAGACGTCGCTGCTGCCGCCACCTCCGCCTCCTCTGCCCGCGCCTCCTGCCATGTCGCTGGGCGAGGGCCTGCCCACGCCGGTCTCCTCCATGGCCAAAGCCAGCGGCCTCCACATCCCCTCGGCGTTCTACCAGGCGCTGTGCGAGCAGGAGGGCTGGGACGCGCCGCTGAACTTCAGCAAGCCCCACATGCAGCTGGAGCGGGAGGTAAGGATGCACAGGTGGTGCTGGGGGAAGCTGAGTGCCTCAGGGCCCTGTTAGGCACTAGTCTCAAGTGGCTCTCTCTCCCGCTGCTGCGCAGTAAACAGCGCCATCAGCAGCGTTCCTGTCCATTTTCCTGGAAAAGAACAGCCAGTTCTTGGAAAGCCACGTAGGTCTGTTGTTACCTATAGTGCTCTTGGAGACAGTGAAGAATTCTTGCTCTTTGTTCCTTATGAAATATATGGGGGGGTTTTTTCCCTCAGGGTCAGGGTCTGTGTTTTTTTTGTTGTTTTTTTTTGTGAAAGACACGTTCATGTTGTCAGTACCAGATGTAGGATGGCACAAGAGGAGTGTGTCAAATGTTAAACACACTCTGTGAAAAAGGCAGGAGAATCTGTGTCTGTCTTCATGTGATAGGGTGCCTTTCATCTGTGAGATAAGGCTGTTTTGAGTGGTCTGCAATCACAGATGTCACGGCTCTTCTGTGTAAAATCAAATCTTCCCAATCTATTGTCTAGAAAATCAGACGCTTGTCTTCTTTGTACATCTGGTGCGCTCACAGATCCTTTTCTTCCAGGGGACAAAAAGTAAATCCAAAGGTTTAACACCATTGTTGTCCATCATAAATAGTTTCAGGGATTAGAGACCTTTTAAAATGGACGTGTGTGTTTTTTTTTTCCTAATCACAACCGTCTAGTCTTGTGTAGTCCTGCTGTGGCATGCAATATTGCTGTTGCTATGTCCCAAATGTCCACTATAAGATGTTTATTTTCACTTTCTCTCTCTATTGAAAAACAGGACCAACATGACAACACTTCACTAGATGACAAGGCATATGGAGGAGACCCTTGCTTGATGAGTCCTAAATCAAAGATGCTTTCAAGAGAAGCAAAGAAGGAACTGATGAGGTATTTAGTTAACCTCTCCATGGACATGTGTTCAGTAGTTCAGTACATGAAGGACACTTCAATTTAGTCTGCACTGCCTCATAGTCACAGTCCATTAGTGTATCTTGTTTTTCTTCCAAGGTAATGAATGACATGTGACTACAGTAGATATTGCCTTACAACAATAGTACAACAAAGTTTGTAAATAAGCATGTACTATTTTATGCTTATTTTATGCATCTTGTAATGCTATCACCATCCCCAGCCCAGAGAGATTATTCCCAGATATGATGTTCATTTGCAGATATGATATTGTTTACTACATAATGTAATCAATACAAAATGCTACTTTGCAGTTGTCCAACACCTGGTTGTGATGGCAGTGGTCATGTGACAGGAAATTATGCTTCCCATCGAAGGTAATCACATCACCTTCTAATCTATTCATCATAAGTCTAATGAACGTCATAGAGAAATGATTTCTGGGATTCACAAGACAAAATACTTCACTAGCTTCAGGCCAAATCTAGCAAAAGGCTAATCTCCCATTGAAATTCTGACAGTGCAACCTTGAGTAAAGAAAGTATTGATTTGACTATTTGACTTTCAGAAACAGTGGCTGTCTATTAGTCATAAATGACTTATATAAAGGGGCAGTGCAGTGTGTTAGGTGACATTTGTTAGGTATTTATTGCACCTGCATCACTCTCTGTATAGATTATTTATAATTGCTTCTTTTCTTTTTTTTTATCTTTGATTGACCTTTTATGGTTACGTACTGTACATATAATATACAAAAATGCCCAACTGATAATGATAACATTATCAGAATTACATTACCTGCAGACCAAATCATTCTACTTTAGGATGGTCTACAGAGTATAGTGGATGAGGGAAGGATCGGATGAACTTCACTGTTTGTGGGCTTTTTGCTGGTTGTTGTGTGGTCAGGGAGCTGTGTAAATATGATGCTATTTTCTGCAGTGTATCCGGGTGTCCACTGGCAGACAAGACCCTGAAGTCGCTGATGGCTGCCAACGCTCAGGAACTAAAGTAATTACCTAGTCATCCCAGTCAGTGAAAAACACTCATGTTCCACACATGGCTCAAAAGCTGGGAACAGGCAGCTCCACATTGATAGCTGAATGTTTGTCTCATACAGAATTTGCATATTCTTCAGACTTGTTGCGAGGTGTTCCGTCAGTGCTAAAACCAGTGCTTTATTGTTGTCCTCGCAGGTGCCCAACACCTGGTTGTGATGGATCTGGCCACGTGACGGGGAACTATGCCTCCCACCGCAGGTAAACACAGCTTCGAAGCACGGCAGACAAAGCACACTTACGTCAGATCACACTGCTGAGGGGAATCGTTTCCTGCCCCTGGAAAAATATGACTGATTAGGAGAATGAACCCGCTATGTTTCTTCTGCTTTCAGCCTGTCAGGGTGTCCTCGAGCAAGAAAGGGAACTTTGAAGCTGACACCAAACAAGGATGAAAAGGACGAGCAGGAAATTAAGTATGACATTTGTTTTTTTTATCATGATCGTTTTGAGTTTGTATAGCACTTATTCATATTCACTGCTAATATAGCTATCCGCTACTCCATCTAGGAAAAGAATGGAGCAAACAGTGATTTCTGTTGATACTAACCCTCTCCAGAGAAACAGGGATTTAAACACAGATATTCTGCCTTAGGCTATATGAGATCATGTCTATGCCCTTTCAGCCAATGGCATGGCCTTTTGACTGTCATTGAAGGAAAGATGATTGAATATCATTTAATGTATTGGCCTTGCCTCCCAGGAACTGTATTCCTGAAACTACATAAATAAATAAACAAATATTAATATAATTGATTGCAGCTTAAATCCGAAGTCAGCCATGCAAATATCCTTTCACTTTTGCATCTGGGGTAGTATTATCTTTTTTCCCTTTTTAATTACTAATGCAATGTCAAGAGCTTAGGAATTAGACTAGCGCAGGTCTCATCCACATTAAAGGAGAAGAGAGACAGACTACCCTCCCCCCTCCCCCTTCCCCACCCCCCATCCCAGTGCATCTGTAACATTGCTAGATTACTGTAAATTGGTGGCCATATGGCATGTTTCTATTGTCTCAGAGATGCATGGCTACCTGTGTTCCATGGATGGGAGAGTGCAGTGTTAGGGACTTGTTTTGTCCTCTTGTTGATGCTGCTCTATTAAGCAGAAAAGTGCTAAAATACCTCCCCAACCCCCACCCCCCATCCACCCACCCACCCCAAACCCCATTGGCCATGCTATTTGTAACAACTCTGGCAACCTTTCACACTTTCCAAAGAGGGGCTATTCAGGAAAAGGGTGATGACCTCAAAAACACACGTAGCCTTTTTCTTTTTTTCATTCCCTTTTTTTTTTGTATCGGACACATACGTATGACAATTATGTGCAATTTATGTCATCCCATTACTGACCTGTAAAATAGCGAATTGCAAAATAAATTACCCAACTCTTACCAGTGTTTCAGCCACACACAGTGACTTGTGTCTGTGTGATTTCACAGGACTGCTGCTGCATCTAAACCATACTCATTGTTATCATTAAGCTTTTACTTGATATGCTGTTTGTGTATGAGTTTAAGGGTACAATTATTTTAACATTATTTATTTTTTTTTTTGCTGTTGTTTAAATACACTTTAATCAGCATTTGACTGGATTAATCAAGTTAATGGTTCTGACCAATCTTCTGGCAGAATAAGTACAGGGATGTTTGTGGTCATGTCCATGACTTACTCAAATTACATATGCAACATTTTGGTTTCAACAAAGCCAATTTTAGTATAGTGTATACATATAAATAAATATAGTGTGTGTGTGTGTGTATAGTATATACTGTCTAAGCAAATAAAGGAGTAATGGAAATGAAAGCATATCGCAAAGCTAAAAGTGATATAAAATAACAAGTTATAAAATGATTTTAACCTCACCATCCAATCAGCAGCTCAACGCATATCGCTAATAATCTTGCACTATATTGAAACACATTTTATTATTTATTAATATTTGAATAACATCTGGCAAATACATTTCAAAAAGCTCTTAGTTTACAAATAAATACACATTTGTTGGTCCAAAACAAAAAAGGTTATCTTATCATTATAAAAAAACATTCTAAGAAATAAGCTCATGTAATGATCATGTCATTGTGCCAGTTGAAATGAAATGGCTTTCCAAGAGCTTTGCCAAAAGGAATGTGAAAATACTGGCTTTGATTTTCTCATGTAATATTGTGTCCGATTGCTTCAGGGCTTCATGTCATGATATTCCCATACACATAAGACATAATCGCATGTGTATGTGCATGTGTGTGTGTGTATGTGTGTATGTGCGTGTATGTGTGTGTGTGTGTGTGTGTGTATGTGCGTGTATGTGCGTGTGTGTGTGTGTGTGTGTGTGTGTGTATGTGCGTATATGTGTATGTGCGTGTATGTGTGTGTATGTGCGTGTGTATGTGCGTGTGTGTGTGTGTGTGTGTGTGTGTGTGTGTGTGTGTGTGTGTGTGTGTGTGTGTGTGTGCCTAACTGAACAGTATAACTCAAAAGGTACTGACCCTTCTCTCTTCACCTCTGTCCTTCCCAGATGCCCAGTGGAGGGATGTGACGGTCAGGGCCACGTGTCGGGGAAGTACACGTCCCACCGGAGCGCGGGAAGCTGCCCCATAGCTGCCAAGAGACAGAAGGAGTGCTCCATGAATGGCTCGCCCTTCTCCTGGAAGGTGTCCAAGCAGGAGCTGCCACACTGCCCGCTCCCAGGCTGCAACGGACTGGGCCACGCCAACAACGTCTTCATCACCCACAGGAGGTGGGGTAGCGCTGCGTCACCGTGACCTATGATTGCTATAGAAGTATGATAAAAGTACCTATAAAGAACCTATAAAGATATGGCTGATTGATTGATTGATTGATTGATTGATTGATTGATAGAAGACATAGCTGTTTACTGGACATAGTTTAGAATGTCATTAAACAATGGAACATTTTGAACAGTTGAATGGGAGGATAAAATGATCATTCAACGAATGCATGACTCCATAGTCCATAGTTCAGTGAAAAGAGGATCTGGATCTGACCACAGTCTCATTGTGTCCAGTTTGTGTTCTTTCTCCAGCCTGTCGGGTTGTCCACTGAATGCACAGAGTTTAAAGAAGAAGCTGGCGGGGGACGAAATGATGACCATTAAAGTGAAGGCAAGCAGCGGTAAGCATCATTGAGGGTGTTAATCTACTGGGTTTGGCAAAATACGTACACTGACAATATACCTCTAAATCATTAAAACACTTCAGTATCAGGGATAACACACCACATTAATGTACAGCAATACAGCAGAGAAGGAGTGAGACACTGTATAAACCATCTCATTTCTACTTGAGAGCATAATGCTAATCTGATATTTAAGAGGGAAAGCTATTGGTTTATACACCTATACAAGTGTATTTTTTCATACAAAGTCATCTGAACATGAGTAATAGTATACTTATACATACAGTACATACATACATCACACATACAGTATAACTAGAGACACTAACAGAAAATGAAACCCCACACTTGTGTTGGGCCTTGTCAATGGAAGACCAGTGATATTTGCTAAATAAGTTCACACTCTCATCAACCTTCAGTTTTTACCCTTTCATGACTATGTAGACAAGCTAGGAATGAGGTAAACGTATGAATTTAGCCGACTTCAAGTGCAGCTGAAGACAGCCATGTTATAGGTTGATGTGTGATTGAGGCGTTTTTTCTATGTGTTATAAATCTAGCATCCTAAAAATGTGGCCAAAATGTAACAAAAAAGAACATACAGTGTAAATTGGATTGGCCTCCAATTCCCACCTAATCTTTCCTTACAATATCATTCTGCCTTCATTTTTACCCTCTCTTCAATTCTCCTGTTATGTAGCCATGATAAATATAGTTGTTTTAACAAAATTTTGTCATTTAATAGTCAAGGAATGGTCTTTATAATATTAACAATTTCTCACAGTGTCTTATCCAAGACATATAGTAAGATGTAAGTTGTACCTCAGGCACATCTCACTACCTGTATGGCTAATCCTCTCACATGTGACAGACCTTGATAAAAACATGCTCCCTTGACATCGCCCATAGATGTGAGGAGCATCGATTGCTGGCGAGAGTGTAAAATCATAGTGACAATACTCCACAGCCCTGTTTCAACAGCATTGTCTTGTGCCCCCGCTCTCCGCTGAACAGGTATTGAAAATAATGAGGACATGCAGCACTTGGATAATGAGATTAAGGAACTGAATGAATCCAACCTGAAAATAGAAGCTGACATGATGCAGCTGCAGACTCAAGTAAGCACTCTCACCGTTCGCTGGGAAACAGACAGAATTCACCAATGACAAGTGAATATTATAGGATCTAGAGATTCAAGGATACAGTATTTGTCATTGACAACTTACCACACAAATATAACCAAGGGGTAATATCATACCAGTTTTACCATTGTTAATCACTCTATTATTGTAAATAACACATTATGAATTCACATTTAACATAATTTAGCACATACATCATATTTACTAGACTACTGTAGAATTGTGAGAAGTTGTACTTTATATCATGATAATTAACAATAGATTGAAGTTCTGTTAGAAAGTTTTACAAATTCACTCTTTGGCCTTTAAATATATGAATGCTATGATGTTTACATGCGTTTGATACACTCTTTTCTCACTAATATCAGATATCATCAATGGAATGTAACCTAAAGACAATTGAAGAGGAAAACAAGATGATTGAGCAGCATAATGATGGCCTATTGAAGGAATTAGCTCGTCTAAGTCAGGCACTTATTAACAGCCTAACAGACATTCAGCTACCACAAATGGTAAGAGACAATGAAAGTTGTCTTCCTATGTTTATACATGAATATTTAATGTTGTATTATGTTGTATTGAAAACCCTCCAACCAGCTCACAATATTCTTAAAATGTGATGAATACATGTACATTTCTACACCATACATTTAGCAATGCATCAACAGTGTGATTACCATATAATCTCATTTGTTTCACTTCAGAATTTAAATAAAAAATAAACGATATGTGCCTTCTTGAGGCCATGTCACTTGGTAGTTTTGTCCTCTGAGTTCTGTTTTTCCTTTATGACTCATCGTGAGGCTAGGTTAGGAACTAGGAGGTAAAGCCATTTCATGTACTGATGTAAATATGTCCTATTCTCCTGGCAGGGTCCTATCAATGAGCAGAATTTCGAAGCCTACGTGAACACACTGATGGATATGTATAACAACTCAGAGCATGACTACTCCCCTGAGTGCAAGGCCCTTTTGGATAACATCAGACAGGCCATTAAAGGTATCCATGTGTAAGCTGTCTGTCTGTCAGAGGGTTTGCTGCGTGGGGCAATATTTCTGGACAGCTTTATTTTCTGAAGGAGGCCTGGCGTCCCTCCATGTGCAAGGAAATGGCATTCTGAGAAAAAAAACATTGCCATTCCACTGAAAACATTACTGCACTGAAGAGAAAAAAAGTACTCTACCAGCCAGAATTTGTAAAAGTTTGAACAGCTTCTGAGCTCACTCAATACGTTTATTTATTGAGATTTATACCCCTTTGCACTTAATTATTTCGTATGGTTTGCTTGATTTTACTCTGTATTTGTTTTTTGTTTGTTTGTTTTTTGCATAATTGATTTCTGTGTAAAACATATTTTACGTATAATTATGCCGTTGCTATTTATTCTCTCCATTCAAATATTTATTACACAGTAATATATTTAATTTATATCTAATAATGATAGATGTTCGAAAGTGGAAATTTCATTTGTTTTGTTCTATTTGACTTTAGGGCAGTGCGAAATTGTAAGCAACAAACAAACACATTCCGTACTCCTCTTGTAAGGTTTTGTCACTAAAATGAAATCCTTCTCAGTTGGGATGACCAACCTGTGAACTCCAGAATAGAAATGCTGCTCGTGTTTGCCATCTAGTGGTGAGAAGCAGCATCTATATTGAGTGATTCCAATTAAACTGCTCCTCCTGCAGTACTGAAGAAGGACATTTATATGAAATTCAGTATTGAATGTACAGTGAAAAATCACAGCACACAAAATAAAGAATCACATGAAATGAAATTTAAAAAATAGATAAATAAATGATGTATCGCTGCAAAGAATAGCTGGAATGAATGTCACACCACAGCTTAAATGTGTCATGAAAGGAACTAATAATCAGTATGACAAATTTCAAGTCTTTGTTTTCTTTAAACTTATTTTCATTCATTTATATCGATATCTGCCTTTGGTGTGCACACATGTGTGTGTGTGCATTTATGTGCCTAAATGTAAATGAATACATGAAATATACTCTGTTTTGTGGTAGAACAGTATTATGTGAATGGTGTTTAATTTATTACACAGTATACCTATTTTCAAAGAAAAATACTTCTAACTCTGTTGGATTTACTGTTTATATGCCACTTTGAATATATACTGCTATTGTTCTGATTTTGGAGTCAAGTCTTTAATCATCATGAACGATGACATTTTTCTTTCTGAAGTTGGGAGTGACTGGCAAAAATGACAAACGTGCCACAAAGCACATGAAAGCAAGTGACGGAGCCACATTGCTATTTGTGGCCACAAACTTCCTTCAAAGCACATCTTCTACTGGCAGACAATGTATGTGAGTGTGAGATGTATCAGCGGAGAGGCCCGTTAGGTTCACTTTGATTGTTGTTGGTGATTTTTTTTATTTATTATTATTTAATTTACAAAAATATGTTTCACAAAAAAATGAAATTTAATATATTTTTTTGAATTTCAAACAAAAGAAACTCCTATTCCATGTGCCCCTTTGACTCAGTCTCATATCTAGAGCTGATTCAGTAAATGTATTTTTCATGTAAAGATGAGCAACTGTTTTTATCGGACATTGGATAACTTTAAATGTCCCAAAACAACATCTTGAAATTGCACTTTTCTGTTGTCCCCCAATGCGGTTTCAAAGTGGTGGAGAGAGTGTTAATTGAAGAAGATACTCCATTTTGATCTCATTTCATAAATGCATGGACTGGTATGATTTTGTTGGACTATTCTGTATTAATAAGTTGCCACTTTACGTGTCATGCAAAGAACGAGAAAAAAATGCAAAGATAAAAATATCCAGAGAAATCATTGGGTATTCACGAAAACAAAAACTACTTTATCCAAATGGTGACTACTAAGAATTTTAACGTTAATAAACTGAATCAATCATTTTTGTTTAAATTAATGACTGTAATTTATTATTATGTTTACTTATTTATAATTCTTAACTCTTAATTTATATACCACACATTGTTTGCTCAGGAAGTTTTGTGAAGAATATTTATTTTTCCCTGTTTGTATTTGATGTTTTGTAATGTGAACTGGATTTTTTGTGTAATGATATTAGTATGATGGAACCGTATTGTACATTCTTTTCTTTTTGATTAAAACAAAATGCTTTTTCAGTTGAAGTAGTTTATATATTGAACTTTCCTTGGACTTTTACTATTTCATAAGCAGATAATGCACAGTGTTGTACAGTTTGTGTATGGTAGAAATAAAATATTCATATGGCCGAATCAGCTGCAGTTCCTCAAAAGCAAGCTTCTTGTCCAACTATAAAATACAACCAGCAGCACAGAATATACTTGCACTTCTGATGATATAGACTTTTTTTTTTCAGGTTTTGCGCTGGCAGGTTTTGTAATGGCAATGAACTGTAGCGCGTTCTACAACATAGCTGAGTTATGATTGTGATTACCTTAACGATCTCATTATTCTAATGAGGTCAGCTTTAGTCACCGGAGTGCACATATACCACTTGAATTGCATGGCAAGGTGTAATAACTCCATCACGGCAACAGCAGCTCTGATGAACTTCAATTAACTTCAGGCATCGCTCATCACATGGTTAGATCCATAACACAGGAGCATAAATGAAAACATTGCACATACAGTACTGTATCTATCTAAGGCTTCAGGATGCTTCCATTCAATGTTTCCTGTTCAATGCTTCAGGATGTTTGTTGATATAAACAAACGATTGTCCAGTCAACCAAAACTGATGAGAAAAGCAGCTGACATGGCTGACACACCAGGAGAAGTGACATTATCTTTTGTAAAGGATGCGTACAGTGGAACTCAGCATTCAATGTAAATGGCACTGTACAGGAGAATCCATAAGGGTTATGTGCAATGCACTGAGCAGTTCTCCTATTATGAGGCCAGCCCTTACAGCAGGATTTGACTGCCACAGTATTGGGGAGGACAGGAGAGAGGAAAAGGCCAGCCAATCTTTTCTATAAACCGTTTTTACTCACATTTGCATAGCACAGAGACAGTTGGGGTGACACAGCTTATGCTGCTGAGACACGTATCAACAACTGCAAAAGGAGTGTACTTTGGAGACATTTATGTGCATAACAAAGCGACCATATGGTACGGCCATATTAGCAGGACTAGACCATTCCAATCTGTTCCTATGGGTTTTCCAGGTTGAAATGTGTACAACCAATGCAGATACTTTGAAAAAAATACCTTTTTATTTTTTATCCCCAAGTTACCATTAGCTCAATGCTGTTTTCTGTGCCACTGAACATGCCTTGGGAATGCATGTTTCTTTATGCCGTGCGTTGAAAGGGTCCACTCCGTACCCATGCCTCAGCTGTTTCTGAAATGGCATACTAAACTGCTCTTATACTGATCTGGACAGAAAGAAGTAGGCATCTCACTCACACACACAAGTGGAAAACTCCACACACATAGAACACATACGGTAGTTCTTCTAACTGATCCTAATTAGCCGAACTCTTCACTGTGTCAACTCATTATTGTATTTAATGCACAGGGAGAATGATTACATGGCATTCTACTCTCTTCCACCTGTTCACTCAACTCTTAAGAGGAGGGGTTACTGTATGTTAAGAGGTGACCCCTTTTATGACGACGCAAAAAATGATGTTGGGGGGTGCTGTGGCGCAGCACGCTACAGCGCCCATACCATGTACGGGTCTGAGTGCCCACGGGGACCCAGGTTCGAATCCGGCCTGCGGTAATGTCCCGGTCCCACCCCTTCTCTCTCTCCCAGCTTCCTGTCTACTCTTCACTGTCCTGTAACAATAAAGGCAAAAAGGCCAAAAAATATACTTTAAAAAAAAAGAAGCAAAAAAAATGATGTGTATGGTTGGATGGTTAACTCCAAACATACAAGGTGTCCTTTATAGATGGGGAAACCTGGCTTCAGAAAGTGAAAGTCCTACCATGTATTGGTTATAAATGTGTCCTTCCTGATTGAAGACTTGAGCTAATAAGAATCAGATGTTTTCCACTCACTGGTTGGACCAAATATGGGTCATTCCGTGTCAAATCAGATAAAGTTGTTGCTGCACCGTCTCAGATTTTGTTTAAACCTTGTCTATATCAAGAATGGGTCCCAAAACCAAGGCCTATGAAATATTTCTCTTCAAATCCCATGTCTTCATATTATTTTCAGCCCTTGAAATAACTTCAGTTTTACAGCATGAAAATCCCATTGTCTGGTAAGCAATGTTTGGGCATTAATAATGAAAAGTAGTATTCAACCCAAACTTTGCAGGACGAAAGAAAAAGAAGAACCTCAATATCACCAGTTTTGCACTTTTTCGATATACTGTAGGTCTTTATATAAAACTAATGGGCATGCAGTACAAACTTTTAACGGTCCATACTGAGAACATGTCTGTCATCGACCCTACAAAGTTTGGACCAACTATGAACACTTTTAAAGATATTAATATTAATGCCCAAACATGATAATCTCCAAGATGAAAATAATTTCTGAGAGTGTAAAAATGACACAACATGAAGGGTGAAAAGACTTTGTCTAATTTGATACCATGGACTTTTACTTTCTGAAGCAAGGTTTCCCCATCTCTGGTTTTCTCTGATTTTGGTTTACAGAATCTTTCACAAACCTCACTTAACTATATGCTCCCCAAATAGAAGGGCATTTTTACACCCAATCTAAGTAATTCTTTCAACAGACAGTGGGTTAGTCTGTGTTTAGAAGTACCTTTGTGATCATGTTGAGGTTATTTGATCTAAATAACTTTAGTGATATCACCTAACAAAAATCAAGTCACCTCATAAAGTTAAGACTTGACATGACTAATAATATACTATACATAATGTTTATCAAAAAGTTGTCCTCTTTGTGAAAGGTAATGGAAATGAAAGGGTTTGAAATTCTTGAAAATATATTCTTGACACTGCGGCCACTTCTGGGTTGGGACAAGTCAGTGAAAACAAATGCATGAACAGCTGAAGTAAATAAAAAAAATACAGAATATTTAGTCACCTAGTTGGGTCATTTTTCCACGAGCTAGCTGGTATTGTAAGGGCACTCACTCAATCCAGCTGTCTTCAACTTCAGACTGTAACTCTTTTGCCGATCTATCTAGCTCATCAGAACAGCTTTATGACATTTTCAATGAACAAATACAACCGCATGGTTGTGTTTTCACAGAGTGTGGCATATACGCTTCAGGTAAAAAAGAAATAACGTGGCTGCAGTAGGCCTTCACACCTGCATTGTGAAACTGACATCAGTCAGAAACATCACACTGGCCAGAAGGTGTCCTTGTGATTCCAGTGTGTGTGCATGTGTATGTGTGTGTGTGTGTGTGTGTGTGTGTGTGTGTGTGTGTGTGTGTGTGTGTGTAAAATCAAGGACAACCTAGTAAAAGCCATCTCCAATGAATTGTGCTGGCACTGATGAAATTGATCTCGCCAAAGGAAAAACTAAATAAATGCAGTCTCTTCCAACAAACTGAGTTTCTGATTTGAGATCTCATCATACTGTTCTCATGAACAGTTTCTTAATGGAAAAAAACAAACTTGAAGATTAATCATACAGACCACTTAAGTTGATAAAAGCGATCTGCCATTCATTCCCTTCCCTGGTCATTTTACATCAGGCATGTCAGCTCTGGAAAAATACTGTGGCCCGAGGGAATATTTCTTAGAGCGATGAGGCAATAGTTAATCGTGTTCTTTTTCATCCGTGCAACTGTAATCGGTACAGGGAATGAAAAATCCCCCTACATTCCTCTCCATGAGAAAGAAGCCCAGAACTGGTGATTGAGAAGGTCTGGTAAAGCCATTCTGCAGGTCCTCTTGGCTACACTACTTCATAGCAGCAGTTATCTTTCAGTTATCCAAGAGTCCAAGATCCCTGCATGTCTGTGATATGCCCCTGCCAGGCCAGTAAAACCAAGAATGAACTGTAAAGATGCGCTAAATGACAGGAGACCACCCACAACCCTCACATTCTCCCCCAACTACTACATTTCTTTGTCTTGGGGCAATAGGGGGTTGCAATGACAATGACCTTAATCTCATAACAAAGACATATGCTTTTCTCCTTCAGGGAGATGGCACAAGGTTCATGGCATGTAATTCTAGCCTTGTCCACTGCACGTGGCTGGTTATAGATGGTGTTGAATGAATCTGTGTCCTGACTCCTGAGAGGTAGGCTACGTATAGCCCACCAGAAGTTCAACGCAGGTCCCTAACAGGAATCCAGCAGCTCTCAAGTATTTGCTGAATTTTTGTGGTAATTAGTAGCCTAGTCCAGACACCACATTTTTCTAAGATCACAGAGTGGCAAATGATATTCTGTGATAAAAAATGATTCTGTAAACTTCAACTTCTAGACAAACTGGCACTCAGTTGTAGTCGTCGGCATAGCATTATACGCAACTGGGGCGCACACATGTGTGTAGGAGTCATATGCCATGGCTAACGCTCAGCATTCACGACAAACACCGTATCACTATCAAACAGGCACAGTAATCATCTCAGCCATCTAAATGTGTGACTCAACTGTTCAGAACTCTGCCTGTGCTTGTACATTTGTGAACAATATAGAAGAAAAGTGAATGTTGTGCATCAGACTGTAAGAAGCAGTGGAAGCTGCCCCTATAGCCTGCTGGCTCCACTATCCAGCGTAATCGTGCAGGGGAGGGCATCCTGTCTGTTGGGAACCAGATATGTGCTGTGCTAAAGCAATGAATACTGCACTCCAGTGGATAAGCTAGTATGGAGGACCTCTTGGAGAGTTTCATCGGGGCCTAAGCAGGGTGAATTATTGTCAGGGCTTTGTTTGCATCTCTATCATCTTTCTTGAGTACTTTCATTCTACTTTAAGTACCTGTAAACCAAAATTTGCTTGTAAACATGTAAGACCATTAAACATTGTCATATTTAATGTTCCATTTTTGGGGGTGTTCCAAAATGGTATATTCATGAAGCAATGATTTCCCCATTTAGCATACAGTAACATGGTATCCTAACAACATCCAAGTGAGCGGCTGTTGTATAACATTGAATGCTGCACTATGCCTGCATATTTTTTTCTTTAGTTTTGTTTTATGACTGCTATACATAAAACCAGTATTGCCTAACAGGTTATCTGTGAGGATTGAGGCAAACAAGTTCAAATTGAGCTTTCTGCCTTTAAAGAATGCTACTTTGTTACTAAGACTCGTCTCTTGGCACATAAAAACAAGCCTGGTTGTCAATCATATGTGACTCTACATATGACAATTCAATTTTTTAGTAAAGTATGTGAACTAAAGAAGAAATTAATTATTTGCCAAGTCCAATGCACTCGTTTGACCTCCTGTCCTCATTCACCTCACAGCATCTGTTAATTTGAGCTGCCCATGCAGCTCCCTTACTCCCAGACAAGCTCCAGCATACTCTAGGACACTTCAACTTGTGTAAATTGCCCACGAGGGTAACTTAGGACAGGGAGAGATTCCTGGACTGAAAATGACTCCCCAGTCTGTGGAGTTGGCTCTTGTCCAGTTGCCCTGGTGGCATATGTAATGTATACTCTACGAGCTCCCTATAGCAGGGGGGCATGGAAAGTTCCTATATTTTCCTTGAAATGATATTACACTGAATGGGGTTTAGCCTACACACAGTGTATAACTAGAATGTCCACTAGATGGTGTTGTTCAACCTAGAGAAAGGTAAATTGGATTTTTATAAGAAGCAGGGCCACAAAGAACGAGGGAATTTTGCAGACAAAAAATCCTCCAGGGTTTTCAATTTAATAATCAGTAGAGACTCTAATTTAATTGAGCTACTTTGTATATGTAATAGGTTGCTTTTGTTTTGGCTGATAATCCTCAAGAGGCTTGTTAGCCTTACAACTCACTGAAATTAAGTGATTTAAATTAATAGCTTGTGCCTAGCTTGGCATGATGTACTTATTTAGATATTTTGCCAATCCATAATTAAGAAAAAAAGAAAGAAAAAATACATCATAATATCTCTTTCATTTGCGCCACATATTAATACAGCCATTCAGGGAATGGATAGCAATGCTGTTTTACACTAGAGAGATCATGTATTCCTAGTGAAATAACTAAACACAATTCTAGTTGAACATTGTAGTTTCACTCTATATCACACGACACAGTATATCAGGACACCTCCACTCATGAGCTGTTTGGCCTTCTCCTGCCACACACATGCCACCAGCAACTTGGTTTTTTGTATATCAATCAGAAGTATGCCGAATTAATCAATTAAAATATATGTGAAGATGCCCCCAGTGATGAGAAACTATTTGCTTGTAATCAACTTGCACTTTCCCCACAAGTTGGAGGTGACCCGGTACTCCCTTATTCATACTACTGCAGAGCTATGCCGCTATTTTGAGCATGATACTGTAAAAGTAAAAAATGTTTCTTTTGGGTACATTTGGCAGCCTGCCCCAAGCACTTCCACTGTCAACCTTTTGGCTGGAGGCGCTGAAGGTCAACATAATCTAGCTCTCGAGGGTGTGTTCGACTCGTTGTCATGGTGAAATAGAACCTGGGTTGAAATCGCTCCGGAATTACACATATTTAAATATATTACATATATTTAAATATATATATATAAATATATATTTTCCATTATAGGCCTATATATTTAAATTAACATTACTTTGTAGAAATTTGCTTTCACTTTGACATTAAAGAGGGGATTCCTTTTTTAATTATTGTAAAAAAAAAAAAGTCCAAATTAAATATTCAATAACAAATATTCCAATTACTAAAGTAATAAAAGGGGAAATATCCGAGGATGATTAATAGGCCTACTTTTTATAGGCACTGTAGATCTTCCCAAGACAGCAAGAGATTGGTGGACCATTGTCGGTCCACTGGGGAAGATCTGGCGTCCCGCTGCCATTTTGTTCATTGGTTTGTTCACGGGATAACATGTAATGGTGATGGTGATCCAACATCGGACCCAGAAATGGCATACCACTGACCATCTGAAAATCTGAAAAAAGTACATGTAAGGGGCGATGGCAAGTGTAGTGGTTAAGGATCTGGGCTAGCGTGCAGTTGCCTGAAAGTTGGCGGTTCAATTCCTGGCTTCCACCATTGTGCCCTTGAGCAAGGCACTTGACGCCAAATTGCTCCACGGACAACGTAATGTTGTCCCTTGTAATACAGAACATACTGTATGTAAGTCACTTTGGACAAAAAGTGTCTGCTAAATGTAATGTGAAGTGTAGACCTTAATGCTGTTGTGGAAGATAATTCTCAATTGTTTCTTTTAGAATCTGCACTTCAAATGACAACTTAGCAAATTTATCAATTGAAAGAATTAGCTTTTGATTGATTCTACTTCTTGATGGAATGGCTATTGATTGGCTACACTCTGTGTGTGTGTAGCCTACACAGAGAGAGAGAGAGAGAGAGAGAGAGAGAGAGAGAGAGAGAGAGAGAGAGAGAGAGAGAGAGAGAGAGGAGGTGCTGGGTTGGATAGGGAAATATTGCTGGTAACAGGGTTCTGACTGACCTTGAGGTGGCTGCCACCAAATAGCTTTTAGTTGTTGCTGAGCCCAGTAACTAGCAAACACTAGCAAATACACTATTACTTATAAGTCATATCTTAATATGGAATTATGACACACCACTTAATAATGTCGTGTAGGCTAAATCAAGCAAGGAGTGTGATCCAACCCATCACTTTCTCCTCAGGTCATGCGAGGACATGGAAATTCATCAGGTTGTAGGCCCTACCTACCTACGACAACATCGCCCTTCGCTGCTGATCCATAATAAACCTAACCTAACACCAACAGCTGAACTTGGATTGCATGGCTTGGCCTGTAGGCTAGGTTGTGTCTTCATACCTGTTATGGTGGCAAAAACAGCCACGACAGCGAAGGAGGTCATGAAAACATTAAGCTGAATAGCTGTGCTCTTGAGTCTCGATGATGCGGATCTGATCCACGCAGAATTCTATTCTTGTCATCCCGCGAAAACACGTCTGTCTGTCTGGTCTGGTTCGATCAGCCAAGAACCACGTGACATATGTTTACATCCTCTCAGCTGTTCCTGAAGAAAAGACAGCGGCAATCGGCCGTCTTCGAAAAACTATATTTATGTGAGCTGTCAGTGCGACGGTACGTTACTGTTTCGATAGATTGTGTCAGTAATATTCATATTACTTAATTTACTCATCTGACTGGCTGTTACAAGCAAACAAAACAGGTTTGTGGATTTTTTGTCTGAATTGTTATGATGTCGACATTTTGTTATAGCAGGCGATGGTCCTCGGCATTCACTTTTGTTAGTGATCGGAAGTTAACTTAACTAACATCACCATAGTCTGACGCACTCAAGGTTCAACTTGTATTTTAGCCTACATCTATCGATAGTGGGTTAAGATAGGCTAAATAAAACATTAGCAATGCTGCCAGGACAAACACAATGTGGGATGCACCGTAATGGGAGATGAGAGCCTGACAAAGTAGCATCGCTAACCTAATTGTAGTTGTTAGCCCTGCCGCTAATATGAAAGCACTATTGACATTCTCTCCTGTTAATCTGTTTTAGGCGCAAATAACAACGCTTTTTAGTGAACACGGTTGCGCAACTTAGTGATGTCAGGTAACATTGCATATGTTTTTGGTGACTCCGTTTCACCTTCAATTCTAAATAGAATTTCAGTCTCACAAGTTATTATGGAGTTTGCAATCGTGAATAAACAAGCTCATCTCAGCAGATTAAAGTGGTGTCGAATTGTTCACTAATTTAGCTGTGTTTTCGAAACCGTACTGAAAGTGAACGTCATCCTGACTGCTCAAGTTGCAAGCTAGCCAGTTTGTGTATCTATCTCCTGTTAGCTTGCTAGCTGTTATAAAAACCTTCATCTTCCCAAAGTGCTCCGTTCTCGTCGAAGTACCTGCTAGTTCTTTCTGCGTATGCTACGTGGTATTAGCTAGCTAACAGGACTTAGCTGGTTAGCTGAAGCGCTGCAGAACAGCTCATCAGTTATCAATTTTCTTTGACACCGTTACACTACTCGCCTTTTGGTCGAGTGTTTTGAGAGGTGAGAAACGACAGACTGTAGAGTGCCATGTTCATTTGCTATGCAAATTCAGTAACGAGACTACTGCGGATGACACACTCTGCTTTGTTTCTGCAGAGCTCACACGCAGTGCGGATGTACCAGGCATAACTCGATTGCTTGAGATCTGACACTGCCTCAACTGCATGTTGAGAAGGTTCCACTGTGCGTGCACGCGTCTCCTGAGCATCAATTCTGCCCTCTGTCGTGCCATTCTGGTATTTATACAGATTTGGCCTCCTGATAATCAACTGCATTTAATACTGAAAATAGGATGGAATGGCATGACACCAATTATATTCGACATTTAATGTCACCAAAACGCAGTCAGGTTCGTTTAAAGCCAAGCAGCTCTCCCTGCAAGTTCATCACAGACAATGTCCTGTTGCTATTAAGTAGCTTAATGAGCCTACTTGCTTACCTCTCTACAGAACACCCCATTTAAAGCACTGAAATTTCTCATCCAATAGAAATTAAATCTGAGGTGTGCTAGGATTTGGCAATGGATTAAGGGATTAGGAGTGTTTGCAAATTGCAAAGGTAGCTATTTGCCACAATGTGCCCCTTAGCCTTGCATTTGCAGTCTGATCCACACCCAATCTTAATCTAAAAATATGTTCTCCAATGGTGTTATCAGAGTTTGGCCTGCCTCTGTGTAATTTATCCTGATGCATTGTGCAAACACGTTGCCTTTCACTCACAAGCCCTGGCTCCCTCTGCTCATTGGACGGCCCATGTGTTTGTTTATGTATCTAATTTCACTGTGTGCATGTGATTGCAGTGCGGTGTTGCAGCCGGGAATCTGTGACCCACATCATCTGCTGCCCAGCTCAGAGGGTTTCCTGAGAACAGGATACTGGCTCTCGCAGCTGTTCTGGGTATGTCCCCACACCAACCCCTGCGCAACCTTGTGACACTGGTGGTCAGCTGAGGTCACACTAGAACACTAGAACCTTCACCAAACACTGTCCCCAGCCTGGCACTATTTATTGACCAATAAAGTGGCTTGCATTTATGCCCTATATAGTCCCCAAGGCAATTTCAGACTCCAAAAATATTCATTTTTTATGTCCAGTTCAGCACCATTGAATCCATAATAAGAAAGTGGAAGCTGCATCTCACCGCTGCAGATTCTGTGTAGAAAATGCTGCACCCCCAACCAGGCATCTGGAAGATAACGGGTGACCAAGGCTACCACAGTCCAGCCAATGTCCACAGTGGCACTGTGTGTACGGGTGTAGGGGTCCACCATATTGATACCCAAATAAAACTTGGCTCAAGTGCTGCGAATACTGGCACTGACATAAAGTAGTTGCAGTGCGCTCCGCTTTCAACATTAGATTGTTTAACACTATTCTCAATACAGCTCCGCACACCAGTGGAGGTGGTAGCAGAGTTTGGCGCTAGTGTGCGGGGTTGTATTGATAGTAGTGGAGTTTAAGTAGTGGAATGTCGAAAGCAGAGTGTGCTGCACTCATGTTGACGCCAGTGTCCACAGCACTTCAAATTGAAGTTGGCAAAACGTAAGCATTGTTTTAGGATATCTATATTAAAGTGTGTATATAGAATATTAGTTAGGAGGCTCAAATTATTTACTTATCCATTAGCCTATATGCAGTTACAGTATGCTCCAGTTTTCCTTTCCTGAGAACGCGTGTGCTTGGATGTGAAATATTCATTAGCACTTTATTTTGTGTACTACTTTACATACATGTGGAAAAATTACTAACCAGGACTGCTTACGGAACTGCTTTCTGAGAAGCAATGCAAAATCCCCAGTGAAAATACTGTATCTAGTTGTCTTTGAAATGGGCACTTTCAAATGAAAACTACTGGAGTCACCAGGTTTTAATATCAATATCATGGTTTTTAAAGGTACAGTATGGGAAGAGGGCAACATACTCTTTGATGCATTCTGGGAAGAGCTATCTAATGCCAGTGGCAATATAGACTCACTGTCAGCTTGTCTGGCATAAGGGAGAGAAATGGTTTGACCCAATTTCCCTGCATTATTTTTACTGCAGAAAACTCAAAGGACAGCGTTTTAGGGAGGTGTAGAAAAAAGTAGGACAAAGATTGCCCTGTCCGTGGTATTAGTGAGGGGGAGGTTATGACTCCAAAGGGCTGGGTAATCCAACAAGGTAAAGCACAGTGTGCCAGGCCAACATAAGTGTGGTAAGCATATCATATTGGCTATGGCACCCTGTTCATTTGACACACAGCACAATTAATAGTCAGACTGCAACTGTTTTGAAGAAAGTACAGAGATGTGATGAGCAAATCTCTTCTTCATGCAATCTTGTGCAAACAATTTTTGCATATTGGCAAAATTCTTCCATTGAACCACTTGAAGGGTATTTTGAAGCAGTATTTTGTAATGTATTTTATATCATGATATAGCATTATTGTAATACTTTATTTTAATGCATTTTCTCTGTTGTGTTTTAGTTGTTCTTGGACCAAAAATTTGAGATGCCGATCTCAAGGATCCTATAGGAGCTAATTCCAGCTATCTCATCAGCTTCTCTCCATGTGAGGCCTTGGGCCCCACTGAAAGTAAATTTTTTGGGGGGGGCTGTTTTTACGTTTCTTTTCTTTTGGCATTTTTGTCGCCATGGGAGGAGCCGTCAGTGCCGGGGAGGACAACGACGACCTGATCGACAACTTGAAGGAGGCTCAGTACATCCGCACAGAACAGGTGGAACAGGCCTTCCGTGCCATCGACCGTGGCGACTACTACCTGGACAGTTACCGAGAGAATGCCTACAAGGACCTGGCGTGGAAAAATGGCAACCTCCACCTGTCGGCGCCGTGCATCTACTCAGAGGTGATGGAGGCGCTGAGGCTGCGGCAGGGACTGTCCTTCCTCAACCTGGGCAGTGGCACCGGCTACCTGAGCACCATGGTGGGCCTGCTCCTTGGTAATGTCACACTTCACTTCCTCCTCCAAAAAACATCAAGTGCAGTCAGGCAGAGGCTTACATAATGATGTGTAAAGTAGTATTGCTAATAGGCCTATTGTGCGAGATGATGTACTGTAGAGAGTGCTGTTATGTACTGCGTCTATCTTTGATCTCAGTGGAACAAAGGCTTACAGTATACTGTACTTCCATTTAAAAAAATGCACTAATACTTGATGGTATGAAACACACTACATGTAAAGAAAAATACACACTATATGAAAAAATATATATATTGCACTAGAGATGTAGTCTGTGACCCGGAGTTGGTTTCAGCAGAGGCTGTTGATATTAGAGCCAATCACAGGACACCTCTCCCTTCCATGCTTCTGAAGCACCATGTTGATGCTGATTGCTCATGGATCAGTATGCACCACTGTGTCTACAGGGCCAGGACGACAAACAAACATCAGGGTTTTTATTGATTAAAGCCAGCGCAAAATAAATGCCATGACTATCATTTGGAGCAATTCAATGAATTTGAGAACGTGTTTTGGGATTGGAATCGTGAACTGTGCCTTTAATACATTACACTGACTCTAATAGTTTTATGCATAATTTATCAGATCACTGGTATTACTGTTTTGATAGGCCTATTTTGCTTATTGAAATATCACATGTCGACTTAGTGCATGTAATTAAAGCTCTGATAGTTCCCCCAAATGAGGATTGCTGTATATTAAATTTCAGGATTTTTGTAATTGACATATTCATGTGTGGTGTGCGATTTGAGAGAGGAACAGATGGTGCAGACACTGTAACAGAGTAATAAGATGTTCTTATGCGCTCTAGTTTTAACATATGGCTGCTCACTAGCTCGTTGCAGTACAGTGCACTGATTCATGTTAAGATAGTTGACTCTTGTCCAATGGCTTCCAGGTCCATTTGGAGTGAATCATGGTGTTGAACTACATAAGGATGTTGTGGAGTATGCTAAAGAGAGGCTGGAGGACTTCATTAAAAACAGTGATAGCTTTGATAAGTAAGTGACGCAAACTCTATGTATGTTTGCAGTATTCATAGTATTGTAAGTAGTAATTGCCACAAAGGAGTATATAGTAATATTTGTGTTATGTTTAATATAAAGATAATGCTGTTATACAGACTCATATATACTATCTAACAACATTTGTATATTACTTCAGGAGCTGTGTGTGTCAGATGTACTGCAAGTGTCAAGTCTACTCAGTAACTCGGTCATGTTTTTTTTATTATTATTTATCCTCTTGTAGGTTTGAATTCTGTGAGCCAAAATTTGTGGTAGGAAACTGCTTAGAAATCTCCTCCGACAGCCACCAATATGATCGCATTTACTGTGGAGCTGGAGTGCAAAAGGACCACGAGAACTACATGAAAATCATGCTCAAAGTGGGAGGCATCCTTGTTGTGCCAATTGAAGATCAGGTATTCAAAATGCACTACTCCAGAATGAGCTTTCGTGCTGCAGTGTGTTGTCTGTGAAAATAATGAATCCACCTTCCTCGCTTCGTGCATGCTTCATCTTGTATTTGGACACAAGTCCAATGTACAGTCTGATGACTAATTCAATTCATTCACCATTTTATTTTTTATAGTTCCAACAAATGAAATTGTCTCCAGGTGCTTAACAGAAGCCATAACCTAAAACCCCATTCAGACAGAAAGAGACAAGGACAGACATTTCTTGACTAGACACCATGGAATACTCGTGAAATTTTAGAGACTCGTACGGATTGCAGGCAAAAAAAACCTGTTTGCGAAGTGAAAAAATCTGTATGACAAAGATAAACTAATCTCAACTTTTTGAGGCGACAGTGACGGGTGACAAGCAAGCAAGCCGCTGTGTGTCTGAATGCGGCTTGAAGGAAAGAGCAGCAGCAGTAGCGGTGCTCACTTCCTCTGCACATGGTGCCTTCAAAGGCTTCCTCAGGAATTGGGTTGAATGTTAAGGGGGGTACACAGATAAAAAAAAAATCGGTTAAGATTTATACAATCTTTATGTGTGTACCCCCCTTTAAGAGCGGCCAATAGGGGCCTCGAACACATGCACAGACCAAAGCTTTTGGTTTAGATTCTTATGAGCACTGGAGGTCAAAGAATAATTGTGAGGTATACATTGAGATTACACTGGAGGTGTTACGATCCCTGAAAGGTTATTCTCATGTCTTTATCATTCTAGTTTATGTAAGGAAATATATTCTCAACAGACTAAGCTCAAAGACTAGATTGGAGTATCTGAAGGCATATTTAAAGGGATATTCCGCCATTTTTGGAAATACGCTCATTTTCCACCTCCCCTCGAGCAAAACAATCGATATTTACCTTGTTCCCGTTCATCCAGCCATTCTGTGAGTCTGGCGATACAACTTTTAGCTTCAGCCTAGCATAGATCACTGAATCGGATTAGACCATTAGCTTCTCGCCTGCTAGCTTCATGTTTAAAAGTGACTAAGATTTCTGATAATTTTCCCATTTAAAACGTGTCTCCTCTCAAGTTAGAAAGTGCAATAAGACCAACTGAAAATGAAACCTGGCGTTTTTCTAGGCTGATTTGACATGGAACTACACTCTCATCTGGCGTAATAATCAAGGCAACTTGCAAACATACCATAGGCGCAGTGATATCGTACGCAGCATCTGAAAATAGTCCCCATAGACATCAAGCAGTAGTAGTGCCAGTAGCTGCAAGTTGCCTTGATTATTACGCCAGATGAGAATGTAGTTCCATGTCAAATCAGCCTAGAAAAACGGCAGGGTTCATTTTCAGTTGGTCTTATTGCACTTTCTAACTTGAGAGGACACACGTTTTAAATAGGAAAATTACCAGAAATATTAGTCACTTTTAAACATGAAGCTAGCAGGCGAGAAGCTAATGGTCTAATCCGATTCAATGATCTATGCTAGGCTGAAGCTAAAAGTTGTATCGCCAGACTCACAGAATGGCTGGATGAACGGGAACAAGGTAAATATCGATTGTTTTGCTCGAGGGAAGGTGGAAAATGAGCGTAATTCCACAAATGGCGGAATATCCCTTTAAGATGATGATTTGTGAGCAGAGATCTGTATTCATGAAATGCGGCAAGATCTAACAACCGAGACATACAGAATGTTGAATTGCACAGTGCAATAGCAATCCATCAACTACAATATACTCCAAGGTAGTAGTCCATTTATTGACATCTATTGGACGTATCCAAGCCTGCCACCATGAATGCTGCAGTGCTGGGCTCCAGTACTATTGCACCAATGGAGAGGACTCTCCAAAACCTGTCTAGCTGTTGTGCCTGTAGGAGATCATATTTTGGACATTGTTGCCATGTTCCCAACGGCATCCTGTGGCTGTGTGTTGTTGCAGTTGACTCAGATCACCCGGACTGGCCAGAGCTCCTGGGAGAGCAAGAACATCCTGGCCGTGTCCTTCGCCCCGCTCGTCCAGCAGAACAGAGCCGACGGCAACAAACCAGACACGGTTCAACTCCGTAAGTCTGCTTCTTGTAAATCAGCTCATTGATGCACAGGGAGACAATGCTTCCATTGTTTCCCGAGGTCTCCTGTGCCAGAGTAAAAATAACCGTAGGGGTAAAGCCCAATCCTGTTCAGCTCATTACATCTCTTTTTTTAACCATGACAAAGCGAAGGATAATGATGACGATGATGAAGCTCTTTATTGACTTTAGGCTTACAAGTTTTCACTTTATCATAGTTAGAGGTGAAAACCTGATATTTTGTTTCCAAACATTAAGATATGAGGTGTAATTGCATAAGTAAATCTATATGTAAGTTACATATTAGGTAAATGCATGCTACAGTACATACTGCATACAGAAACAGTTTGTAGTCAAGGTTAGCAGTACTTTTCAGCTTTTCATAGCTGATGCTAAAACGACAGTCAAGAAATAACCCTTCAGCAGAGTATGTATTCATGTTTCAAGACCTCTGTTGTAAAGTCCACAAATCAGTAAGGGCTCTTGACTGCATCACTTTTCACCCAAGAGTGCAATATGAATCAGCGGCCACATGAAAAGTCCACTTCTGAATCCTCTGTATATTCTTCACCGGTTTAATCGTTGCACTACATTATTTTGCCCCCAGGGGGCAGGTGTTACTGTGATCTTTTTGGCTACGGCAGTTAGTATGGAAATCAATATCCAGTCTCAAAAAGGTGCTGCAAGCTTAAGGCCATCAGGAAAACTTCTGCGGTAGTTTTTATAAAATCGCTTGTCGAATAAAAGCCCACTAAATTAAGTTCACCAGATTCTCTTTCCACTTTATTGTCAAAATGAAACATGGCAGCTGTGTCCGTTTACAAAACGTCTGAGTTCCACTGAACTATGGCCACAGGAGGGCAGAATAAATGTGGCTGCAATCTACCTGTCAAGGCCCATAATACATGCTCGTGTAGAAGCTCTCCTCTCAAATGAATTTGATTTAGCCCAAGGACCTGTGTGACTGTGTGGACGCAGTGAGTAGTCCGCAGAATACCAAGTGACTTAAGAGGCTTGTTCCTCTCCCCCACGCCAGCTCCCATCAACATCCGGAGTCTGCAGGACCTGTCGCGCGTCTACATCCGCCGCGCGCTGCACGGGCAGATCGACGAGGCCGGCCCCGCCGCGCAGCGCACGCCCCACAAGCGCAAGAGGCGACGCTGCCGCCGGCGCCGCATCAACACGTACGTCTTCGTGGGCAACCAGCTGATCCCGCAGCGCGTGGAGAGCGAGGAGGAGGAGCGCGTCGGCGAGGAGATCCGGGAGGAGGACGAGGAGGAGGAGGTGGAGGAGGAGGAGAAGGAGGCCGGCGGCGGCGGCGGCGGCGGCGGCGAGGAGCTGCCGCTGAAGGCCGAGGAGCCGCGGGTCAACCTGCTGCGGGAGAGGATCCTCAGCCTGCCCCTGCCCGACGCACTCAAGGCCTACCTGCTCTACTACCGGGAGAAGTGACCAGGGTGTGCACACACGCACACACACACACACACACACACACACGCACACACACATGCATACACACACACACACACAGACACACACACACACACACGTTCACACTTGTCTCAGCACCTCCACTTGATACATGCGTGGGCATACACACAAACACACACACCACACACACACACACACACACACACACACACACACACACACACACACACACACACACACACACACACTGATACACAGACTATAAAGACTCTCAGATGGGTGGACTAAGACATGCATACACACAAATACACACATACACACACACACACACACACACACACACACACACACTCACACACACACTCACACACACTCACACATGCACATGCACTCTTCATGCACTAAGCACCAATCTGATGAGCTGTTTCCCTTCATTTCTTGGATGATGTAGCATTGTTTTGTTTAGTTTTATTTTTATTTTATTTTATTTTTTCTAGGTTTTTTGTCTGTCTGGGGTGTGAATCTGTGATGGAGAGGCTTTTTGTAAGATGATCGGTCATTTTGACTGCTGGTTAGAGTGATTTCTATGCTTTGTGCTATTGAAAGCTTTCACACTTTTTCGGACACGTTAAAAAATAGATGTTTTTTCATATGATTCTTTAAAAGAAAAAAAGACAGAAAGGTATAATCATACACAAGTTTCAGTGCAATGTTAGAGGGATAGTGTAGAAGCATTTTTATATACTGTAGAGGCTTCAATCATAAAGAGTGTTTTGAATATAAGGAACAGGTTTCAAGAGGATAGGAGTCTATGCTTTTTGCTGATGCCCAAGAAGTGTCTAAGACACGTGGAATAGACATATAATGTGTGAAAGATCAGAGCAGTGCTGTCGTACCAGAACAGACTAGATGGACACCAAGATATCGGTGATCATTCACAAAAAAAATGGATTGAAACATCTGCTAGTTTCTATTTCTATCAACATTTGTTTTGTGATTGCCTTATATGAATCATTGTTTGAACATTTTGTCAGTTGATTGTGGTGTGTGTTGATTGTTGGCTTAAGAAAACAGTGCTGAGATTGCTTTGGTAAAGACTCCCTTAGGTATTTTTTGTATGTGACGTGGATAACATTACGTGGATTTTCTCTGCACTGTCCCACACAATATCAAGGTCTGCTGATGGTACCTAAGCTAACAATGATTGAGATATATATGTATGTATATATGCAGGCTGGAAGCCATGCTGGAACTTCTTTTGGCTAACCTACCAAAATAAAAAAGATATATATCCAGGTTTTTTGGTAGGTTAGCCAAAAGAAGTTCCAGTATGGCTTCCAGCCTCTCTTTGTAATGAAAGCCTTTGTAATGAAAACTTGTTATGGCAATCAGCCCCCAGTTCAGATCCTGATGCATGGAAGCTTACTTCAGTAGCTTTCAGTGGTGCATCCTTTTTTTCCTTCATTTGGAGAGTTCTAAAATCAGGGCTTATTAGTAGAATGGAAGTGTGGAGGTGTTTCCCCATCTGGCCCGGGTCGTGTGAGGATAAAAGAGGCTATTACATCAAACCAGCAGCTTCTAACCTGGCACAGAGGCACACTGTGCCTCAGAGGTGGCGCTTAGAAGAAATAGGGAACTTGCTGTATGTGGGACCCAGAGAGCCTTTTCAGTGTGTTCGTGGTTGAAATGATGTCAGGTCCATCTGACAATCACAGAGCGTGTGGAGCTTTGGCACCTGAAAAAAAAAAAAGTTTGTAAAGACTGTACAGATTTGATACTACTGATTTCATATAGTAAGCTTTACTCTTGAGGTATTCTGCCACAAATAAATTCTGTATTGAATAATCCTGCAATATTACCTACCCTACCCCCAAATGCCTTGAATGACCTATGTGTCATTTCATATCCAAAGCTTTTTTCGTTCCTTTTAAAATCAGCTTATATGATGAGCTAAGGATGTCATTTCCTGTAGATGAGAAGCCAGAACAAAAGGCCAGTTAAATGTCTCGAATTTCAGAGTAGCCCATTAATCACTGTGGCAGGTGAAATTTGGGAAATGACTTTATGTAACTCCGGATAGGGTATTTCTGATCTATTGTGTGAAATGATGTTCACTTCTATTGCACTTCTTCGGTCTCTTTTTGGAAAGTCAATGTTCCTTTCCAGTTTATTTATGACAAAAGAGCTGAGGGGTTATTTCTCCTTGTCTCACGGTGTGTGGAGTCTTCTGTATTTTACGCGGTCGCAGCTCATCTGCTCCTGTCTCATGAGGTCTGGGATAATGGACTGTACGGGGGTGCAGCGTGCTGTCAGGGCAACAGTGCTGCCTGAGGTGGCGCTTGGCAAACAGAGGAAAGAGGCGAGCTCTGCGCCCTGGCTGTCATACATTTACAGCGACGGAGTTCACTTAAAGTAAACTACTGTCACTATATCTCAGATTTCTTGGCCCTTGAAATCAGGTTTGAATGCTCTTGATGTCTTTTACACCGTAGTTATGGGATTGCGTATATTTTTCGAGACGCAGATTGACGCTGACTGGGTCAGCCTTGGGCTGAGCGTTCAGATGGTGGTGGAAGTACTGTATGGGATGGCCAGGTTACCATTCCCTTCAGTGCTTGAAAATGGATAGCATGCTGTTGACAGACTATCACTGAGACATGTGTGATGTTGTACATTTTTTTCTGTCTCTCTCTATGAAGCGAGTCACTCTGAATTGTTTGTAAGTTCATGCTTTCTTCCACAGCCATGTTTTCATTAAATATATTTATATCACTCCTTTTAAGAGTCGTCGTCAGTGTGTGCCCTTCATGGCGCAGGTCCAAAAGACTAGCCAGGACATAATCATGATAATGATGAGTGTGGTAATGAGGTTGGTCAGCTGTGGGCCCCTCTCAGAGCTTAACTAAGGAGGAGGATTAACTGCTTCACTTGCTACACTTCACACAGTTTGTACATGAGTAATCCAGCCATGGCACTGGTTCTGCAGAGCCCCCTTTTCCAAATAATTACTCTCTGGGGAAATCATCTCGACTTCTCCATATACCGAGCTACCATATACTGTACCTTGAATTTGGAAATGTCAGTGTGCTTACACTAGTGCCTTAAGCTAAATGGGATCCTCCATGCCCTGTCCAATGGCTGTGGCTCACGGCAGGAAAACGGTAGGAACTGGTACATTCGTTTCACTAGTGCGCTGTGCACACGAAGCCACCAGCTCATGTAATAACCAGGATTCTGTCTGGAAATCCCTTTTGCCACACGTATGCTATGTCATGTGTAACATTACTTTTCACAGTTGAATATGCAAGCTTTTAAAAAAATATATATAAAATGAAAAATAAAGCCTTTAAAGATGTGCACTACCAACACTGATAGGCATGGAGGAGCTGAGAGTCATGTGACTTAGGTGTAGAGTGACCCGAACATCCACCAGCTGCTGTGTGTAGCCTGGCCGGGTACCCAGCTGAGGGGCAGAGCGTGGCACAGACCTGTTTGAAATGCCCTTTCAGAAGAGAAAAGAAAACGTGCACAGAGCCAGCAGTAGTTGTTTTTTTTTTTATGTCATCCTGTGCTGTACAGAGTGTCTGTAATATTATTCATCATTCCCTCTAGAGTGGTGACAGTGGGAAGTTACAGTAAAAGTATGCTGGAAGAGAATCACTTTCCCTTGCACGGTGGGAGGAGGGAAGGTTATACAAGCTTGCTTCATCTGAATCTGCCCATAGCAACACAAGAGATTCCGGTTGATGCTCCAGGATCACTCGTTTCTGACTTCACCTCCGCAACCTGCAGCGCAGGACAAGACACTCACTACCAATGATGATGTAAGTGAAGACTTTGAGACTGTACATGGAAATGGTTGATGCAAGGGGCCTCTGCAGTTGCATTGGGTAGGTGTGCAATGCTCAGTAGCCCTGTTTTTGCCGTGTTCACAGCATTTTCACCTTTACCATGCTGATGAGTGTAACACTTAAGATGTCAGCGTTAACATGTGCCTAGTTGTCCAATATTTAATTTATGGGATAACTTGTATTCATGGCCCTTGTGAGTAAAAGTGTCCACTGTTTCCTGCCTTGCCTCTAAAACGTGCCCCTTCTAAACTACACAGCTCTCTGTCACATCCAGATCATGTCTCTTTTACTGTGTGCCATTACAGAGCTCCCAGTAACTGTGAAAAAGTATTTTGCTTGCCATAGTATACCCAGAGCCTTATAAATAGAAGTCTCTCTAGGGCTCTGAGTATACCCATCCAGTACCTCATGCGATTAGACTTCATTAGCATCATAGTTTGGTGTCACAAAGGCCAGAAACTATTTGAGAGACACCAATCTCTTTTTCCCACTTGAAAACAAAGGGAAGCCTGATATAAGCTGTGAGTGCTTGGGGACTGGGATCCCCTCCACCTTTAACAATCACAAATTTCATTCCCACTGTTTTTGTATCTATGGTGTGCTGTTTGTAAAATATTTCATGTGCTATGTAATCAAACAAGGGACATTGTTATGTTTGATCTTGTGAGAGTTCAAAATGATGCATAAAGCGTAAAGATCCAATCATCAAGAACACTGCCCCATAAGTGAAAACAGGGAAGACGAGGGATCCACGGGAAGCAGTTAAGCGTGCTAAAGCCCCCCCTGTAGTATATTGTTGGGCAGGTGTAGAACAGAGGAGGAGGGCTTTGTCTTGGTGCCAATGGGAAAGCACAGGGTAAGGCACAGGAGCAGAGACAGGTGGTGACCAGCTTTGCTTTCGAACAACAAGAGGAATCAAAACAAGGCCTGTGGATGAACTATCATGATGTTGAGAAGAGACTCATCAGCTGGGGAGAACGATTAGGTTGAATGCTTCAGTGGATAATTACATTTCTTGATAGAGCCACTTATGAAGTTCTTCAGGTGTAAGAGGCTTTGTAGCAAAGTCACCACACCTTTGTTAGATTTTCTGTTCTCAAGGACAACCTGAAAAGAGCTGTGAAGGAGTTATCTGAGGCTGCTGAAAGGTTAAGCCAATGGCAATGGCTGAGGCACTCACAGACTAGGTTGGTTCACGCTATGACCTGAATTGACTCAGGGATGTGTGAAATCTTGTTGCCGTGTTTCTGGAATGGCACTCTGTTGATGTCTCTGTTTGTAACATGTCCCAACCCGTGAGTGTGGAGAGGGCTGGGTCCGGGACACCAAACACCACTTTTACGTCTTCTAGATATATCGTGGGCCTAATTCAACAAAACACCAATGAAGGAAGATGCATGCTTGCTATAAGCCCAGTCAATGCTCATGAAGGTTGTTCCACTGATGTTGTGTTTTTGTTTGTTTGCTTGTTTGTTTTGGATCTCTCCAAAACATTCGGGGTACTGGTAACGCATATTGTGCTGTGACGGAGAGCCTTTACTGATCGTGGGTACAACATGCAGCATATTTGTGATCACTGCCAGGTAATTGTGTGTTGTTGTTGGATCTGCCGTCCTACTGAATCATTTCAGATAGGCTGTTTGTTGATTGGTCTCTATGGTGGGTGGTGCATGTTACACTGTGAAGGAGTGCCTTTGCAGATCCTGGGAACAACATGCAGCACATCTGCGACTGCCACAAGACAATTGTACGTTGTCATTGAATCTCACCTCATGCTGTATAATGTGAGTAATCAGCCAGTGTGGAAAATTACCGTTCCTAGCACAAGAAAACGAACACCTCTCCTGTGCGTCTGCAATCCATTCACTAGCTATACATACACCTTGTTTTAAGCAGGTGTTTAGTTTAAAACCCCAGTGATCTCTGAAATGCATTTGTATTTGAGTTATGCTCATTGTGGCAGACATCGCAGTAGGCCAGAGACATGTAAAATCCCATTTATGTCCCCAGTACTTGTCAAATTAAAACTATTTCTAAGTTGAATGTGAACTAAGAGAAAGCCTGCTTCTTGTTTTGCTGAGACATCAAGATGAACAGATGAGAATGACCTTTAAAGTAGCATCAGTACCATTTTATCTTAACACAGCCAAAACTCGAAAATTAATTACTTCAGCTGTCAGTGCTTAGAAAGTTCACCAGTCCATGTGTTATAAAATCTTTATTATGGTAAGTACACTGTACATTTTAATTTAAAACAAAACTCTTTTGGGCAAAAATAAAACCAATTCTCTCAAGCTCAACTCTACTGAAAATTAGATCCATTTCAATAATGTGTGAAAGAAATACAGAACAAACAACACTCTCATGTCTCTCCACCACCTCTTCCTTTGCATAGACTCAAATATCACTTCCTGTTAGCTGATCAGAGCCTGATTTTCATTCAGTCAGTCATACGTTTATTCTCTGATAGACTGGGGAGTGACACTGACATTTCATCAGGTCTTTTTTGTACACAGTTAATTTCAATAGCATTTCTAATAAATGAAAATGATCAGAAAGGTGACATTTGGCAAAATTTCAAAATTCCACCCTAAGGGCTGTGTGAATTATTGCAAGCTGAATATCAATCCACCTTGATATAATGGGCCAGATCTGTTTCCATTTTCAGTTCATGTAATAAAAAAGTATCACAAGGTTATGTCACTACTCTATAAAACATTGTACTGACCCCATTTTTACATCTGACTTCTGACAGTAGTATCAAATGTATCAGTATAGACATTGCGGTAGCAAATTACAAACGATCATCCCAGTCTTTATGCTGACAGCTGTCAAAACAATAATCCAAAAACCACAATTTAGCTTGATCATATCATATTGTGAAGTATTTGTTGAGGATGTCGAGAGCATTCAAAGGGTCCATCTCAAATGTTGAAATGCTTAGATCCAGGATGCTACATAGATGTTTTGCCACTGCTAGTCGAATCATTTCATCAACGTTTGATTATCATGCCTAAGTGACAAGTGTCATTACAACAGTTTTGATTATGTACAAAGCTCTTGTATAAAAATATATACTGTGATATTTATCTCGGGCCAAACCTAGGGTGTGTAACATGGTCCATGTATAGAAGAGGGGCGTGTGGACATTTAACACACATTCTCTCCATAACTATAACACAGCTGGACAGCAGTCTTCCTCAAAGACCTGGATGCAAAAGCAGGTTTTGATGCAGTCCAGTCCAGAAATGTTCCAGGTGGAATGCCTTTCATGAAAAAGAATGCGCTCCTCCCACACAGCAATCAACACAAAGAGTTAAATACACAAAAATATACGCTGTTCTGATTAGAAATATGTGTAATCAATGCACAGTCAACAACATATAATATGTATGTGTGTAGGTAAATGAACAACATACTATATGTCTGTATGTAGGTAAATCAACAACCTAATTATGTCTGCGTGTAGCTAAATTAACAAGTGAATGTAAACTCTGGGAGAAATGTAAAAGAGAGCAAAGCAACCACAACACCATTTTCAGTGTTGTTAAAAAGGCATATTGAAACTCAAACAACAAGAAAGCTGCATTAGCTCTAAAGTTGACTTGTGTTCAGCAGATGCTTTTTCCAAAACAATATGGACTCTAAACAGCAATTTCTGAGTCGATTGTCCGGCGGTGACATAACTGCTACTCCACCAGGCTTGCACACAGAAGTTGTAGCTGGCATTCGGCAACACAACAATTTCTCTGCTGAGGGAAAATGACGTAGTGGGAAAGATTACAGAAACAAATCCTTGCCCAAAGTCTCCAGGGGTTTTCAAAAATTCAGTTTGAAAATCAACTTTTTCAGCCCCTGAAAACTTCGAAAATGTTACATTATTATCAATAAATATGCGTCTATCAAAGTGTAAACAAAATGTTTGCCAGTTAAACTTGAACAAGGACACTCTATCCAGCTACAATTTTGAATGTAATATTCTCAAATTTACAATTCTGGTTTGTGGTTCAGAGCCAATTGCTAAAATATTGGGAATTTGGTCACATAAAGTGCATTTGCAATACAAACATGATCACATCAATTTGCCACATTGATTTTCTCCCTTCATCAAATATACTCAAACTTCATACGTTGCCTCTCCTTGAGCCAAGGGGGGTTTCACAAAGCAAGTTTACAGGTTAATTTGCTTATGTCAGTAACTACTATGAAAAGAGTAAGGGTCTTCGGTGAACAGAAACAAGCACAAAGGCAATTTAAAGGGTGGATATGCCACAAATGGCTGGTAATTACCAGTTGACAAGAAAAAAAAACGATAGCACGTGCCACAAAACATGACCATTTTTGTAATGTGATGTTCTACTTTGACCTGGTGACCTTGATTATCAATCAGAGTATTAAAGGGCCCCTGGCAATTTATTTCATGTTTTGATAAATGGGCAGGAACTCAACCAGAGCTGTGAAAGATTGAAGAGAAACCGCTGCAGAAACATGTTGTGGATTCATATTTAAACTTTTGCAAGCATTTGTATATAGTGCCCTGTTTAGCTCCATTCTTTTTGAGGTTCTCATTTCTCTGATCCAGCACTAGAATGAGGACATAGGCTCATGGAGCTTGTTTTTGTGACATGTTCTCATTCTCCTGTTGATTAAAACTAACCCTGGAGTTCTGTCCACTTTACTGGTTAGATCATCAAATGTCCACATTCGATTGATGTGGTTATGCCACCTAACCAAGTCTACTGAAACTGAGAGACGCCCTGTTTTGTCAGGTGGTGTACTTGATTTTGGACGCCGGCATGGTCGAGCACACCGAGGTGATGGTGTTGCCGGCAGCGGCGGCGTTCTGACTCCCCACGAACACGGGGTCCAGGCAGGCCACCTTGGCGGCGAAGAACGCGTGGATGCAGTGCAGCACGGCAAAGAGGTTGGAGAACTCCAGCTCCTGGGGAAGACAAAGGGAGGGGTGAGCACGCAGTCTCAGCGGGGCCTCCGGCTCATCCATTATTTTGAAGGTGTATTGTGAATTATTGACAGCAGAGAAATGCCAGCGGACCGACTCAAACTTGCCAAGGTAAGACAAAATAATGGCTAAAATATTATCTCCGATCTGGCATGGAGGTCACTATTTATCCTGATCTTTCACTGCCAGCCATGTCTAAGTGGCTCGGTCTCGGGGAGAAGAAAAAACAAACTGAGTCAGCTCCGAGGATGAGCACAAATGGAGGCAATTCTGAGCCTCCCACCAAGTTGAGGAGGCTAGGAGACCATTATTGGAACTGGGAGGATTACGCCTCGGCTATGAGATGAGCACAAAGCCAATGCTCTCCCCTATGTGAGGGTAATCCGCCAGCCGGTGATTCAAGTGCCTTAGTGGAGGACAGTATTGTTATGGGCTATTTTGGCTGGCTGAGATGTTTTGCCTCTATCCTTAGCACCACACCAACATTACAGTAGACTCTTGTCGGAATGTACTGGATAGGAGAATTAAGTGCAAAATGAAAAAAGTCTGGGTTTTTTTCTCTTTTTTTATGAGTGGGAGGAATCGTCATGAAGAGCTAAAATGAGGTGTGCAAAGAATTTATTTGAAACAAAGAAATGCATTACCTTCGCTTCGATGAGTTTGGTGTCCTGATTTTGGAACAGAAATTTGATTTTGCTCTTCCCGTCGTCAGAGGACCCTTTCAGCTGGGAGAACTTGTATCGCCAGAGCACTGCCTGAAAGCCACAGAATAATGTATGTGCAGGGACTCAATTGTGGAGGCAAAATAGATTGCAATGCATCGTAGCCCCTCAATGAGAATTCTGTTATGAGGGCAACCAATATTACCAGTGAACACAATAGAGTTTGGAATGATTAATACCACCGGATGCATAAGCAATCTTCATTATCAACTGCATTAGGACAGAATTCAAAATCAGAGACAATTACAAAAAAAGCCCATCATAACAGAAATAGGGCGCAGTAAAACTGAAATGTGCACTACTGTCAACATGGCCACTGGTATTAATCATTCTCTCTCACTGACATTTCCATAGCATTATTCATTATCTCTGGAAAAAGATTTCCAAACATGAAAAGAAGATGTGCAAGCCCCCCCTCCCAGCCATTGTTTTCTTTGGATACACCAGGGCTGTGCAGCATGTCAACATGTTCTGCTGAACCTATACAACACATCACAATGTATCCAGTAATGTGTCTGCTTTTATATTCGCTACCTTTTATGTTTTAATTGTCTGAGCTGAAGACAGAAAAAAAAGCATACCTCCAAATGAAGAATTCCATGTTCGTCTGAGCTTACCTTTGAAGCAGCATCAAAGCAGACGAATCCCATAGTGAAGTCTATTGTCAGTCCCATAAGATGACTCTCCATTATACAAGCGTACGTTTTACACTGAAAAACACATTTGGCTTGCAAGATAAGTAAGACACAAGGTACAATCACCAGAAACCAATATGCCTCCAAACCACTTCCCCCTACTTCCTTAATGAGCTAATTAGTTTATTAACAACAACATATTCATCAGAGGAAGGATATTAATTAGACACGTATTGTTGCTTTCTCTTTACGGGTGCAATGAAGGGGGGGTGGGGGGTTGTTTGTGAGGCATTGAAGCATAATTTATGCTCGGGGAGATTCAACTTTGGCAAGCATAGAGAGCCCTGTTTCCCCAGTCCAGTGGGTGCTTGAACCCATCCGTGTTATCATTGCGAGGGCAGACACCACCAGTGACAGCCTTGCTGCTATGCTATCTGATGGGTACCTAAGGGAGCTGAAACTGGAGCTTACAGATAACAATAACAAAAGGAAACGCTATAACAAAAAAGGGAAATAAAAAAAAACTCAGTCTTACCACCAATTACAATACAGATACAAGGTACACGGACAATTATCTGTCTCTCCTACACACTCCATTTCCTGTTCACTTGCCCCACTCTCTCTTCACTTCCTCAATCGTATACTCCTCTCCTCTGTCCCTACTCCTCTCACCTTCCCTCTCACCCTCTCAGTTTCTCTCCCTCTCTCTGCCTGTCTTCATACTACATACGTACTGCATGCTGCATAACAGTATGCACTATGCAGTATGTACTGCTTTGTACTACATACTGCATATAGCCCTTAAACAATGACATCACAACTACAGTACCATCACCACCACCAGCAGCACCTACAGATTCACCTCCCCCTCCCCCTCCCCCTCCCCCCTCCTCCATCTACCTGTATCCTCTCCACCTCCAGGTAGGTGGTCATCTGGAAGGCCTTCTCCCAGACGAGCAGCTCGCACTCCAGCTCCACGCTGAAGAAGGTGTCCTCGCCCGTGTCCACCTGCAGGCAGAAGCAGTGCCGCCGCTGGTCCACGAGGTCTCCGTCCTGAGGACGCAGGTGAGCACTGTTAGTAAATACCCTCCTCTCTTCTCATCTCTAACACTGTTAGTAAATACCCTCCTCTCTTCTCATCTCTAACACCACAGACAAGATCCCCGTCCCAGACCCCACCCCACCCCTCAGATAGATAGATAGATAGATAATTAGATAGATAGATAAATAATTTATTGATCCCCAAGGGAAAATTCAAGTACAGGACACCCAGGCTGCACCCAGCCCCCGGTCTGACTGATATTGATTCTAATAATATACAATAAAATAAATCCTATTTTAGAATGCAAAAATAATAGATGATAGTTTCAGTGATGAAAGGCTTTAAACAATCATTTCAGGCCCGTTAAATGCATTTTCAATTAACCCCACATATGGAACTGCAGTGGTGAAATTCTCTCAGCTTTTCTCAAGCACTGTGGAATTGCCTTTGTGTGGTATAAAAGGTTGACATTCAAGGGGAACAGTACAGTGGCCACCGAGTTTAGAATTTATGGAACACGACTCAGCCATTCATCTTACCTTCAGAATCTTGAACATGATCTCGTAGATGGTGAAACTCTTCTCCGCCCTGGTCCAGTCCCACGTTGTCACCTGGAGCACAGCCACGTTATTCCACTTCCATTACTCACGACAAAAATATTCACTATTCTTTTCTTTCATACTTTGAGATAATAACTTTGCAAGAGTGTGTGAGGGCACACACATTCAGACAGCAACTGCCACCTCAGCATATGCACACAGGGCTGTTCATACGGCAGATTGTGTGGACCGTGTGAAACAAATGATCTCTGTCACAGACGGGCAGTTACTTGGATTGTATTTGCTGTGTCAGGAAACAGTGCAAAACCCAGGGCTGGATGTTTACAAGTGTTCTGAAGACTTGAGGGTTTGGGAATGGCCTTTCGATTAGCTGTTTCAGAAGAGCTATACAAACGTTTGCGTGGTGGAGTGTTAATTTCATAACTTATTTTTCTATTTAGAATATACTTAACCACATCTCTGTATGTATGTAGTAGATGTGTGTGCATGCGTGTGTGTGTGTGTGTGTTTGTGTTATGAAGTGTTTACAATTGTTGTGAAGACTTGGGAAGAGTTTGTGAGTGACCCTTTAAATAAAGTTTCAGGAAAGCTAGATAAATATGTTTCTGGTGGAGTGTCAATTTCATGACCTAATTTTCTAAGAGCGTTCCTTACCACATTTATGCATGCATGTATGTAGGGTATGTATGTGTCTTGTGATGGTGATCTGGGAAAATCCTTCACATGATCCAATTTTACCAACTTATGAACATCCAAGATTTTGAGAGGATGGCATCCAGAATGAATGTTGCCAGGATGGAATCAGAAATTTCACCAGAGAGGGTTGAAACGGAGCAAAAATCAAGGATTTCAGAGCACATCACAACACACACACATCATGTGTGTGTGTGTGTGTGTGTGTGTGTGTGTGTATACTGTACATGGGGATATGCATATAATTCCTTGTGGCATTTTGAGAATACCATATATTTGTTTAATAATTTGGAGAGAAAAAGCTTAAAATGTTGCTGATGCGTCGCGTCTGCAGTTGAGTCGCGGAGAACGACTGAAGTGTAAATGAGCTTCCTTCCACACCCACCTCCTTGAGCTGCACCCACCATTTGCGCTCTAAAGTGAACGCAGCTGCAAATTGCCTTCGACTCGACCAGAAGCACAGGCTCTATTACATAAGCAAATGTGTGGTCTTTTGATGTGGACTACAGTAAAAACACCGGGATGGCGCCACTAATTAAACTCACTGAGAGGCGTGCGTTTGATTGCTAATTCAGTTTTTTCAAACCCAAAACACACCGAGGGAAAACAAAAACACAAACACAGTCAGAAACTGCGTTAACCGTCTGGGTAAACCGACTGAAGTGGAGTGGTATCATAATATCAAAGAGGAGAAGAGGGCATTCTCGCGGTGAGGTGCGTACCCTCTATTACAACAGACTCCCAACATTAATAAAGACATCAGGCGTCAACATTGTTCATTTCACAAAAATGAATCCCAGGGGCCAGAAAAGTTAATTACTGATTGCGGCCGATAATGGTAAATTAAATGGACCTCTTTGCATCAGACAGGTGATAATCAGGTTACGCTCTCTTAGCCTGAATGGCTGAGTAGATTAATGACTTTCACAAAAAGCCCTCACAGAGCCCAGACGATTGTGTGTGTCTGTGTGTGTGTGTGTGTGTGTGTGTGTGTGTGTGTGTGTGTGTGTGAACAATCAATAGCCGTGAAGAAAATGGGCACACTGGACATATAAATACTGCTTCACTGTCCTACGTTTCTCCCATTCATTCAGTGACCTCAGTTGAGATCCATTAAGAGGGCTGGTATATTGAAAAGTATAACGTATGAGAACTGCAGAGCCTCTAATTCTAGAGACCTCTAGAGACGGAAATCATTATCCAGAAAGAACACGTACATATATAAAATAAATGTGTACATAAACCATGAAGGCTTCCAGCAGTGGAAGCACACAGCACACACTGTATAGCACAGGAGTCGGACAGATGCAGCTTTGAGCAAAAGGGGACTTACAGGCGGCGCTGAGAATTTGAAGAGTGAGGAGCCTCTCAAGGCGAGGAACTTTGGTGTGTACATTCGGTCCTGCACCATGTCCTGTTCCTTCTCCTCCAGCCATCCCATATAGATGATCTGGCAGGGGGCAAACACACACAGCAGAGAATCTCACCACGCGCTGAAGCTGCCCACATCTTACCTCTTGTGTCAGCCACCGCAAGACACAGAGAGAGAGAGACAGAGAGACAGAGAGAGAGAGAGAGACAGAGAGAGGGAGAGAGAGAGAGAGAGAGAGAGAGAGAGGGAGAGAGAGAGAGAGACAGAGAGAGAGAGAGAGAGAAGAGCTAGAGGAGTGTGGGGCTGGAGAACCTTGCATGTGATGGCTCCAGGATGAGCTGTCACTCCTCATGACGGGTGGTTGTTAAGAGGAGCGTCTCCTGATGGAATGCCTATAGTATAGTAGCCACACATGCCCTCACTGCCGTCGGAATTTCCAGCAAACTGCTTCGTTCTGAACAGGCATTTTATGGAACGCTGCCACAAAAGGTCTTTTCACAAGATCTTTCATTTCTGAAGACGTCAAAAAAAAACTACCTGACTGGGTAATAATTCTTTAATAATCTATGAGATGTTAATTTGTATCAGATGCAAATTAGCATTTTCTCTGTGGCCCCGAGGGTAGCATTTTCATCTGTTCTGACATGACAGAAGTTTAGGCTGACTATCCACAGAATTATTCATAAAGTCCTTTGTAAACTATTCAGTGAATATGCTGCAGTAAAATTTTAAACATCATTACCCTCCGGGCACAAGCATAACTGTGTGTGTGTGCGTGTGTGTGTGTGTGTGTGTGTGTGTGTGTGTGTGTGTGTGTGTGTGTGTTTGTGTTACTAATAAAAAAGAACACAAAACAATTTTGTAACACAAAACCGATCCACAGGTGCAACAAATGAATACGTTTACAAGCATGGTTTATGTATTTTGAAAGATGCTTTCTTACTTGCTGATTAACAGGAAAGTTTCGGTTAATCTTCTTCACCTGCAACATAATGATCATAATCACGGTTATTATCACAGCTGCGGTCACCGCTGGCAACACCACAACATAGCAACATTCTCCTCAGACGCCGGCCTCCCCCACACTCCCATTACGACCAGGGCTAGGAATCTGCTACTGTACTGTACGTGAGTGGACCTGGTCAGAGATCTGCTGAATTAAATTCCTGTCCTTGAGATGACCTCTTCTGTTTGCTACAGACGGAACATCGCTTCATTCCATTCATTTGCTAAGAGGCAAATCTTGAGGTAAATCAGGTTACAGAGAGTTTTCACTACAGCCTTGTCTGAATGTCTGAGACTTGCCAATCTGCTGCGCTCTTATCATCTTATGCGCAGGTGTTTATGACTAAAGAACATTAACTCAGTAGGATTTGTGTACATCATGATAAAAAACGAAAGTAGAAAACACGTGGCGGGGCGGGGGGTGGGGGGGTGGGGGGCGAGCTCATCACGTATTCATGATGCAGACAAGAAAGAGTTGTGAGAGAACACTTCTCTGCGCCAACTCTACTGCCAGAGATTTGGCTTGGGAGTGGTGAACGGGACCTCTCAGCAATGGCAAAAAAAAAAAAAACAATCCCAGAATGCCTTTTCTTCCTCTCGGGCAAGGTCTTTCTTTTCTTGACCATCAGTCAGCGTCTGATCTCCGAGCACGTCTCAGCTGGTGGACGGGGCGCCCGGTGAGCTCAGAAGCAGACATTGCCACGGGGGGGGGGGAGCGGTTGGGCCGCCGTGGGGCACAGCTCTGAGGTGCCGAGACAGAATCATCTGGAAAAATGAAAACCCCCCCCACCCCCAAACCCACCGCGCTCTCTACGCCGCGCACGACCTTTAGAGGACCTCGCCCCAATTAAATAGAAGCCCATCAGATCACACACGACATCCTCAGAGGAGTCCAGCACAGTCCAGTCCAGTCTAGTCAAGTCCAGTCCAGTCTGTCACGCGCGCGTGCCGCCTTCATCTCCGTCTCTGGGCTCTGAGCGTAGATGCGGACGTGGCCGTCTCTGAGGCTCTGGCTGCGGCTCCAGCCCTTGGTGCCCTCAGGCTACCTCATCACTAGCATTAGCATCTCCGCAGCATCAGTGACTAAGAGCTGCCCACTCATTAGCTGAGACGCTCCGCTCGCTAGCAAGCCAAAGAGACACGAGTGCAACAAGACCAAGGTTTTTCTTCTCTCTCTCTTTTCTTTCCTTTTTTTTACTTTCCTTCTTTCTTTCTTTCTTTCTTTCTTTCTTTCTTTCTATCTTTCTTTCATTCTTTCTTTCTTTGCCGGGAGCTTTGTGCCTCATGGCCCTGCCGGTCTGGCAGGAGGAATGACACCGAGGAGAAGCCTCGTCTTGTTTACCCTCACGAGCTCTCGGAGCGCCTCTGTGGTCACCATGCTTGAAAGATTTTAGCCACTGGGAGAGTAAGGTCACGGAATGTTTCTCATGATGTCCTAGAATATCAGATTTTCTTTGTGAGCGCTAAGAAGCCCAGCTAGTCAACAAGCAACAGACGCACAAAGCGCTTGGTGGCAGCCACCGGTAAAGATGTCCGCTCAATTTAGCGCAATGTTAGGGTCTATGCGAAATTTCTGTAGTGTCCAAGAGAAGGCTTGCAGCACACATCCAGCAGAGCACACACAGCAAAGTAATGCATGCCATTTTAACCATGAAACATGCAGTAAATGCATACAAGACTTCTGTTTTTCGCATTCCTTTTTCAATACACCTTTGTAGTCAAATTCTTTGAGCTACTGTAACTGAGCCATAAACAATTCCATCTGATCCACACACTGCATCAGAAACACAGACAAGAGGGCTGTGTGGAGCTCTGAATACCAACGGCCATTTCTCCAGAGTCGTGCTCCCCAACTTTAACTCAACAGGGTGATTTAGGACACTCCCCTTTGCCACGGAAGGGAAAAATCAGGAGATGTTGGAGCAGAGCGTCGGAGCAGAGAAATCCAGTCTCCTGAGTGCACGGTAATTTCCCTGCCACCCCTGCCATTGTCATTCCATAATATATGAGGCTGAATTATGGATGATCTTTGGGGGCCACTAGTTCTTCTTTCCTTTTTTTTCCTTTTTTTTTTTTCGCCAGCAGCATTCATTGCCACAGAAATGAAACTGACAACGGGACTTTAAAAAACGTACCCTCGCTCACCGGGCTGCCAAACTATTATTTATTCAGTCCACTTAGTCTTGTCGACTCCAAAACAAACACTTGCTTTGCCGCGGAGCAGCTGTTTTGATAACCTGATGAGTAGTAATTAGCCGCCACCTGATATGATCTGTCACAAGGATGACATGGCAACAGACAAGTCACTAATTGAAATGAAGTGATGGATCGGCACTGAACCTGGCAGTGACTGCTCCCCCGACTTATTCACTCAAAAGACACTGCTTAAAGCTTTCCTTGAAGCAAGCATAACATGTCCTTTAAAGGGTTTTTTTCTCCACCGTGAAGCTTCTCGGGGGCTATTTGAAAGACTCCAGGCTCTCAGAAGCCAAGGAACAAGCTGGTATAAAGAGAGCCTACATTAATGAAATACACTCCTTTAAAAGGCCTTTGTGATAATCGTTTGCTAAAAGTCTTTCCACCCCCACCTACCCCACCCCCATTTCAAACGCAGGAAGAACAAGGGCATTTTGATACTCACGTTGTGCTTTGTGAGAGCTGATATATTGGTTGCTACTGCCTGGAGCCATTCGAGGCACTCCTCAGCAGTCGGGCACTGAATCACCCCACTGCACACCCCATCCACGGCAATCACTTGAAAGGCATTTTGCCTGCAGAAACAACAGAGAGGGAAAACGGTGTCAAGAGATCGCTTTATTTCATAATGGGATATTTCCACATAGTTAAAGTAGCACCAGGATCATATCCAAATTCATTAGCTCTCACTTTGGGTTTTGAAAGCACTCCACTGGTACAGAGGAGAATGCTTTGAAACATTTTCTAATATTTGAGGAAGATTTATAAATTACCAGTGTGGGTGAAGATAATTACAGTGTATAAACCTTTTTTATGTTCCTGCTGTATTATACTGGCATTTGTCTCATTCAATCTTAGCTCATCATATTGCCCACTGACTGCAGACTGAAGAACTACATTCTTACCTTATTGACTGAATTGATACAATACATCTAATTTGACACAGCACTTTTGCAAAGATTCTTGAGTTTTTGCGTGGAAACAAGATGAAAATAAAACCCCCACAATATTGTCACATAAAAAAAAATCCAGATTGTCTCCTTCAGCTGTTGTATGTTTAACTGTACTCAGTTGATTTAGCCACATCGACAGAATTAGGCCACTGTCTCTATGGATAAGGGGAAACAGATCGCTCTCCACCGCTCACTATGCATTCTGTAGTCATGAATCAGTCTGACACCATCACCACCGCCCCTCACATCCCCTGTGTGTGTATGGAGACGGAGAATACGTAGGAGTCAATCAACGGTAGTAGATTCCTCAAAAGTGTGGTCTCCTGTGTACAACTCTCAATTTCCTTCAACGTATGGCATTTAAAGCTCTCCTAGATTCAGAGAGAAGACTATTCAGGGCAGTAAAGGTCACTAAGCTGAAGTAAATTCAGAGTGGTAAACACAAAACTACATTTTCAAGAGCACGTTTGAAAACATGAAATAGATAAATAGATAGTGCTATTCTTCGCCTCCCAACCCACTGCATACTGCCGCTCCCTGTCTGAGGCATCCAGCGGCGTGCTACTGGTGCGTGCCCTGCAGCGGGCTGCTGACAGACAGGCAGGGTCAGCCCCAGCAGCGACGGCGGCTCACCTGCACACATCCGAGCCTGGCAGGTAGTGGGAGAGGCGCGAGTGGAGGAGGGGGATGAGCCGCAGGTCCACCCATCTCTTCTCCCAGCGCAGGCCAGGCGAGGTGGGCCACGACGAGCACGACAACGTGTCCTGGACAAACACAAACACAACAGATGTTCTCTTTTTATTATCATTATTATTATATCCGGGTTTTTTTTTTTTTTTTTACTAGCCCCCCTGCTACGTGAGCGACATGTTTACCCTGTAATTCTCGTGGCTTTGAGTCAGCGGGGCTGCCGCCGAGCGTCTCACGTCATGTCACACATGTCATAACCAGCATAAAGCATTCACAGAGCGGAGCGGAGGAAATCGCCTTTATGCACGACAGCAGGGTCGCACCGCGAGGAGCCGTTTAGTCATTGTGAGGGTACCGCACGTGACGCAGGGCCACTGGGGAGCGAATGCAAACATTAGCGCCGTGCTAATTAGCCCACCATATTTGCCCGGATTAGACTTCAACGCGCTTGACATGCTACACATGGGCGAAATTAAGGGACAAACCGTGGAGGATGTGTGGGGACGTGAGGGCCTTGGCCACCAAAATCAATGGTGCGGTCTGTGAACCAGACATTGTTACAGGCCTCCGTCTCCATTGTTGCTGGTCAATTATGCCTGAGCAATGGGAGCTAAGCGGCAGTGTAAGAGAGACCATGGATTACCATGCTTCATTTGCTTCATGTCTCGCAGAAACACCAGGGACGCACAACTTCAGGGTTTTAGAGCTCAGTGAAATATTACGACAATACAGAGCCAGGCAACATGCCCTCGCAAAAGGCCCCTGGATCTGCACGGCATCCCTCTGTGCAGGAGACAATGTCATAATAAGCAGTGCAGATCAGTCACACTCTAGTGGAAGTGAGAAAGGAAAGAAGAAAAAATCAAACGCCCACGCACTGTGTGCAGAGAGTTGGAGCCTCTCTAATGACGCCAATTTGCTTTACCTTGAAAAATGCCCAGTGCAAGCACAGCGTAAGCCTCTGTGTTATAGCAGCAAAGTGAGTGGTCTCTGAGGGGGAAGCGTACCGTGTTGTTGGGATGGTAGTTCAAGTGCAGGCCACTGTCACAGAGTGGTGACGACGTGCCGCTACTCTGGTCACTTGGAACACCTTGGAAGGAAAGAGGGTCGATTTTTAACGTATGAAAAAAAGAAGAGGATGACACAAGATGAATGGTTAGGTGTCTTGAGTGCAATCTAGGCCATACAGGTGCAGTCTTCGCATAGGGGGAGTTTTAGGAAGGCTGGTGTCCTCTTGAGGAACGAGACGGTCAACGTGACTTCCTCCCCAGCATTCCTCAGCACCTGCACCTGAAACAAGGTGAAACAAGGCCCCAGATCTTAACGGGTTCTTGAGGTGCTATATAGAACCATGCAGGCTAGAACCTTTAGGAGCTCCTTTGATAAACTCTTCGAAATGGTTTAAAGAACCATTTAGGGGTGCCATATATGAAACATGCAATAGAATCATTTTTGGCTCTACAGTATATTGCACCTTTTTTGCAAGAGTGCACATTTCCACATCAAAAACTACCATCTGAACTTGTAACAAGGTGACAGCCCCAGATCTAAACTGGTACGTTTCCACATCGAAAAATACAATTTCTCAGCACCTGCACCTGAAACAAGTTGACGGCCCCAGATCTAAATGGGTACGTTTCCACATCGAAAAAATACAATCTGAACTGTTCACACACACCGCATCCTCAGATTTATACAGAGCTTGCAGAAATGCAAATGTAGAGGCACAAATCTGCAACTTACCACCTCTTCATGTCGATAGCTTCTCACGTTAATTCCATTAATCTAAAAAAGACAACAACAAGAACACAACGTGCTGATAAAGGCCGCCGTGTTAGAGCAACGGTGGAGGGAAATGTGCCGAGTGCTTCGAAAACACAGCAGCACTACAAGACCGCACCTGATTAATGCCTCCAGAGAGCTTCTGGTGGCAGTTTGTGATGAATGCAGCGCCGTAGAGATTAAACAGAGAGTGAGTAGGGAATCAGTGATGCGTGAGCCCCTTACCTGAAGGATCCCATCTCCGATGAAGAGCAGTCCAGAGAGTTCAGCTGTTCAAGCAGAGAGCATCCACAACATCAGGTTCAGGAGCAGGTGCCCACAAGACCACAAGACATGTCGGCAGACAGATGAAAGCTTACCCTTTTGTTCTTTTGATATTTTGGATATCACAACCGGGATTTTGTGTTCAGCTCCACCCTGCAGAACATGGGATAGTGGTGTAGTTAGTTTTTTAACTGCATTTTGTGTTGTTCAGCCATGTTGTTTGTCACTGTTTTAGAGAACATACCTTGATGCTCAGGCCGAATCCTCCTATTGTCTGTCGGCGGATGGTCACAGTTCTTTCCTGTGAAGAACATTCACCATGTGGACATTACAAAAAACAGGGAAAGAAAAGCACAAAACAGACCAACACGAAAAGACAGGATGTGTCATGGGCCATCTTTGTGAATTCTCAACATGTTTTGCTTTCACACTTTCAATGTCAGCGTGGCGTCTTAATTTCACATTGAATTACTGGATCACTCACACTGGAGTAGAAGGGCTCCCCAGACACACAGATGACATCTTGCTCCTGAATGGTCAGAATGTCTTTGGCCAGATGCAGGCGCACATTGAAAGGTTCTTCGTTGCCATCTTGAAGCAAATAAATCCCAGTCTTCGTCTGTAAGCAATCAAAAGCAGTGCAAACATTTGTCATCTCTCATTTACAATGAGCACTTAATGGGCCATGAAATTAAATGTAATGAATTGTCAGACAACATCTAGGGCCACGGCCTAGACAACAAACTAAACTCCCAATTTCTGCTTCGTAAAACCTGGACTTATTACGCTGGTATGATTCATCATTCACTTTTTAGTATCATTGTTGTTGTCCATGGTCATGTTGATGTACTTCTATGCCCCAAAACTTTCAATAGCTTTAAATCAAGAGTATTAAAATCACATAAAATGTATAAAAAAGAGGGAAAAAACAGAAAATCGAATAAAATTAAAAAATAATTTTAAAAAGGGGGAAACAGACAGACCTTTTAAAAAAAAAACACTCAAAACTGAGGATAAACTACATTTTAGAGAAAGGAACAATTTAGTAAATCCACTGTCTCAATCATAACTGGGCATCCAGTTAATATATTCGAAAATGATGAGTGAGATTATGATCTATTTTATCTGACATGTTGTCCCCAGGGAATATCTAAAAATGAAATCAAATACAATTTAGAATAATCCAGTCAATTTGATCAATCAACACGCTCCATCTATCTGAGTCTGACATGAGAGTCGATCATCCAACCCACTTATCAAACTACATAGCAATCAAAGTCCATCATAGACTGTTTAAATAACTAATTTCCAGCAACAACACACTCACACACATACAGTACAGCCTCAGGACAGCTGTGAAATGTCTGTCACGTCCCGCTGAACACATGTAAATGACCGTTCCATAGACCCACCCCCATGCTAATTGGGATGCCTATCTTGTCCTTGAAATCGCAGTGAAACCTAAGGGATGGCGCTCAACTATTCATGACAAGCTTATTAATGACAAACGCCAACGACAGCATGCTTGAGAACGCTGCCAAACAGGGTGCATTTGTCATCCTCAAGCCAAAGAATGTGAAGACTGCGTTGCCTATTTATAGACAGAGCTTTTACGATTGCCTGTGACTTTTTGCCATTTGTGAACATACCACAGCGAGTACGAATGCTTTTATACAATGGGCAGCGGAGTCGTGCCTTGCATTATGGTGTCTGCATCTGCAGGTACAGAGAGACACTAGTCTAGAGTTTAAAGAGGGACACCAGGAGTGAGTCATGGCACAAAATCAAACAGAAAGGTGCCTCTTAAGAGTGTGACTGTGGCAAGGATTGGCTCCTCTAAAGCTAAACATCTATAATGCAAACAAGGTGCTACCTATACATCAAAAGCCAATCTCTCCAAGTACTGGGTGTCAAATTCCTGCTCCTTTTGTTGTACTTATATTGTCCGAGCTGTCACCTACTTAGCAATGATCAAGGACGTAGATGACACACATAGTGTCACTGTGCTTGTTAGATGGTCCATTAGGAGCTTGCACAGATTCCAAGTGCTTAAATGTCTAATGGATAACTCGAAAAGTCAGATGCTGCTTCTAGTGCACAGTCCAACATGGCAGCTTTTCACACCACCGGAGACAAGAAGTTTGGCGGATGCCAAGCGCAAAACATTTTGGTGGCTTTGGTTCAATGAAGTCAAAGAATCATAATGCTACAATGAATATGAATACTGTCTTTCAGAAAATATGTTCTTTTTTAATAGCATTCAAGAGAGTCACTGTAATAAATGAATTAACGCAATCCGTTTAAATAAAGTGCATCATTAATTTCCTAAAACAAACAAAATCCAAAACAAAGAATCCAACAACAAAGAAAGTGACACTCTTGGCTACAGTACAGCATGTCAGTCAAAATATATCTGTTCATCAATCAATCCATTTTTTACATTTCCTACCACTCACAAGGTTTTACAAAAGCCTTGCTCAGCATATTCGCCAACTGCTTTAGAATTAGAGGTGGAGGCGTTTCCTTATTTGAACTTGTGTGATGCTTCTGAACAGCAGCTGGCATTGATGTGTACAAGCCACAAGAGCCAGAGCACTGGGACCCCTTCTGTTTACGGTGTAACAGGCCATCACAGCAGGTGAGTAGCAAGACTAGCTTTAGCTTGTACAGTCACGCTAACATTGGAAGAGTGAATTACTATTGTGGATATGTTGTTGTATACACCTCTGCGGAACTCTTATGGCAATGAGGGAGGTGTGTTGTACTGTACGTTGAGTGGCCCTGGGAACGGGAGGGCAACGCATTCTGCACTTATGCACTCTGGGAATTCTACCTATGGGAGCTTAGTCCACTCAGTGCTCGCTGCACTGCAGGAAAGTCTCAAAGTCAAAGAGGACATAGTGTCTGTTAAAGCCAATCAGACTCTTCACCACAGTTTGGGTAAGACTAGCGCCTCCAGTGAAAAGCCTGATATCAGCATATGTTCACAGTCAGGCTGCTTTATTGCAGTGATGCTGCATGCTAAATCATCAGGGTAATTTGACATAATACGCCATGAATGCAACAGCTAAATCCGCATCGCTGTGCTTATGCTAATGATTTATCAGAGACCTTTTGATTTTACAGCTCGCAAACACACGAGTCAAGACAAATGCCTCTCACGTAGGCCTACAGTATCTGCACCATCTCCTGCAGCACTAGACAAACACTTCCAGGCAGGAATAAAACAAGATCAGGCCAGCAAAAGGGAGATTTCATGGGCACATTAATCAGCAATGATTTCATGGGTACATCAATAATCTTTCCATTATACCTCTTCATTTGAAGTCTTGAAATCCATGTGCTATGGTACTTAGAGGGAGACTGCCCTACAATAAAAAGAAACAAACACATTCATAAGCTTGACATAGAAGTATGAATTGGAAAATTCTTACATAATAATTCATTCATAGGGATAGCAGCACACATAGTGACACTGTTTAACACTGTGTCACAAAAACAGAGTTCACTGCGCATACTGCAACATAAAAGGCATTCATATGTACATTAGGCATCTGATGGTAATGTTCAACGTCAGCTGTATAATTCTATATACTCAAATGAGTTCCTTGACTTCTTTCCTTTGATAGAATAAGGTCTAAGAGTCACCGGCAGCAGGAGACAGCAGACTATTAACCTCCATTGTAAATAATTCATTCACAGACTGAGAGCTTTAGCGTGCTAATAAATGGCTTTAGAAGCCGCAGCTCTTACCACTTGGGCACCATTATTTTTGCTTCAGTGTGGGTTGAGCAGAGCAGAGCAGAGACATTGGCTGTGAATGGGAATCTTTCTTAATCAGACCAACTGTTATTTGTCAGCAAACGGGGGAGAATGCAAGGAGATCAAATGAATCGCAACCTCACACAACACACAGAATACTAAGACAACTGCTGATGTGCCGTGCTTTATCCCGGGGAATTGTGGAATGTCAGAACCACTACTGGAGAGGAATCAGCTGAGTCCGAGCTCAGAATCCACTTGTTTCTCTTCCACATCTAAGTGGCAACCGTTTTTTGCCAGAATCATACTGACATCTTTTGCACAATGTAGCATATGTTGAATATAACCTCTGGTTCTATTCACAACGCAGCTGTAAGTTGGCCTTAGCTGATAGGAGCTCTTTGCATGATTAAAACGGGCATGAAACTACCATGTAGCTGAATGCATGTGGAAAGTGGACACCACAGTTAGGTTGCGAGCTGAACAAGAGATTTCTGATTCGGTTTCTCTCCTGGTCTTGTCACAGACTTACCTCGATGGAACTGTCCACAGCGTGCACTGTGAGGAGGTCAAGCCATGAATGAGATGAACGCTCGCTGGAGGTCGTCCCGAGGCTCCCTGCAGCTGGACAGCCCAACGCAGGCGTGCAGACGGACGTCAGCCTGTCGGGCGATGAGACCCGGACCGCTACTGATCTCAGATCAGACCAGCTTTGTTGAAAGCTGGGCCGCAGACCTGCCACAATAATCCCCTGGATCCCATGAGCTGAAGGAGAGAGCACAGGAGCACTCAGTCTCAAGTCGGCATGATTGACACATTGCCCTGCATTTAAGCTGGGGGCCTTTTCTCCGCAACTCTCCTAGGACTGCCAGCAAGTGACTATCAAACAGTGAAAAAGGTCCCTCATTTCAGAAGCGCTTCTTCTTCATAGTGTGGTTGCTCTTGGTGGTATCTTGTCTGTATTTCCCACTTAATGCAATCAGGGGCAAAAGGTGAGAGCTTGCTCAGGATGTGCATAAATGGCTAAATTCTATCAAGTGATCTCTCCGGCAGTACGCACAATCTGCTGACTCTTGTCAGCTCTCTCACGCCTCACTTACCAGACTCTCAGCTCCACGATTAACACCAGGAACAGAAACATGGACCAGGAATTAAAGAGAGCGAGAGTAAGGGACAGATGTGCCAACATATTAGCATCTTTTTAGGCACTTCAATTTTGTCACGACCTGTACCTAAAAACTTGCCAAGGTATAATTTTGATTGAACAGCTTTGATCTTTCTCTCTCTTTCTCTGTTTCTCTCTCTCTTTCTGTTTCTCTCTCTCTCTCTCTCACACACACACACACACACACACACACACACACACACACACACACACACACACACACACACAATTAAATTGCTGGCAACCATCTCATCTGTTGATGTCTATTTGCCTATTTAACCACTGTGACCTTAACAAGTCAGACCGTGCTGCCACTGGCTAAACAATGATCCTTACGGTTAATTAATTGTGATGGGTGTCAGATGATGGAACCTCAACTGTGTTTGAAACCAGATCAATTCTGCACCGTAAAGAAACTGAGAAAAATTAGAGACTGACATTTTAACAGGGCCAGTGACTGACCTGAGCTGTGGTGATGGATTGGACTTGGCCTGCCAGAACCTTACACAACCAGGTACATGCCAATAGAGATCGACAAGATTCATGGCACAAATGGAGTATACCACAACACAGAGAATAACGTGTATATTTCTGATAACAACAGCCGGATGTCAAGCATGCTATGGTGGAACAACTGAATTTGGTTAGTTCATTCAGGGTTAGTCAAGACAAAAATGAAAGTATTCACATCTAAGTTGCATTCATCAGTAACTAATTTAGTGTTGTTATGGACATTTATTTCTGATCAATGTATTGATCTAAAGTACTATCTACAGCTGTATTTTTCAGGTGTGCATTCACTTACTTCCTGTAACTCTGTTAAAATAAAAAAGACTGTGGTTTACTGTAAAAGAGCACATGGAGGCCCTATAAAAAGATCGACTAAACCACAGCACTGTGTTTTTACTGCACAAGACCTCATGCTGAGGGGATATACAGTTTTACAAAATGCACAACTTGTGAAAGACTGGGGTGGGATTTTAAAGCTTGTACAGCTTTGTATTCTCTGATGGTACGTATACGAGACACTTCTGCTGGGAGAGCATCTACATGCATTGGCAATAATGTATCCCTGGCAGGATTCGCCTCTCATTCAGAAACACAAAGACCACACAGCTTAATATTCACAGCATCACAAATCCTACACAGTCCAAAACCCCAAAGGCAAACCTTGCAGACCTGCAAAGTAGTCTGTGTGAATTTCTTATTAATGTCCAACTGATAAAAAATGTTCACTTATAAGTCCAAAGTAAACTGAATTGAGTAATGTAGCGAGTCCTTAAAAATGTTACACTTTAAGATCCGCTGTACACATTGAATGCAGTCCATAATGGGGAGCAGCTCACCGGCCGAGCCCACGGCACATGAGGTCAGCTGGATAACACAGGACGCGCGGGAAACATTCCATTCCGGCACACTGCAGTCTCATTTATCACCGTAAGCTTCTATGAATATGGCCCTAATACCTTGGAGATAACATAAGATCCTAAATTAATCAACCTTCACTTTGCAAATAGCAGCAGAGTTTAATTTGACTCTGGACAGCATCCTAAATCCATTCCTTAACGCATGGGTAGCCCTTCCCAGCTTATCTGACTAATCCCATAAGATTTATCAAAGTGAAATCCTTAAATTGACCAGACACCCACATACATTTGCGGCTAACTCTCTGGCCGAACAGTCACTACACTAAAGTAAATGTGCTTTCAATCGAAACATTATGTTGGTTTCCCCCTATTTATTTTTCTACTGAACCTGATATTTGTTTGCGGTTCACATTCGCAAATGGCTGGCAGATAGACATTTTCAGGGCTCTGTTGCATGATCTTGTCTGCCTTGTATCTGAAAGGCCATCTGATATAACTTTACATTTATGATTGCTGGCCTTTCACCGATCTGAACCTGCAGGCTGGTCTATGGTATATGCTCTATAGGATCTCGTATCCATAGGATAGCAGCCACTTCTCTCCTCTTATAGAAAATAACTCTACGTCCTAACAGATATGGCATACAGATCAGCAGCATATGGAGATGTTATGCTTCCATAGCAACCACTGAATTAAAAAAAGACACTGGCTAAATGCTTTGTTATGTTGTACTATGTATTTTGTGCTCTATATGGCAACAACTCCTGTGTGAAACCATCAGTGTGGTACACTTTAATGGTAAACATTTACAGCCATTGCTATATTTGACAGGCTGCTGTGCTCTGTGTGTGCTCTGCTGTCTACTGTAGGCTACATGTGAAGACCAGTTAGGTGTCCTCTTCAACATACTCTCACATATCCTCAGTTAGACAACTATCCAGTAGGCTAAGGGAAGAGCAATGGAATTGACTCGATGCCCTTGTGTGTACTGTACCACTCCTTTCCCAATCAATGTGCACAACACAGATGTCAAGACAACACAACATGCACTTGAAAACACTGACTGCACATACAGTGCACATACAGCACATACAGCTGTTATGTGCATGCAAGCTCTGAAGCAATGGCTCGGATTTAAGAGAAAACCAAATCCCCATTTATTCTATTCACTCATTTAGCAGACACAGAGTATAGGTGCACATTTTCATTAGTATGTTTGCTCCCTAGGTTCAAAACTAGTGGATGCCTACAGATAAAATGAGAGTTTCGCTTATTTCATGCTTCAGCGAGTCATAGCTGATTAGACTGCCAGCAGCCGTATTTTAAGGGAGCTACCTATCGCTAAATGGAAGAGTAAGCAGTTATGAAGGGGAAGAGAAAAAAATAAATCTTTGCTGATTCACACAATATGGAGATATTCTTCATCGTGTTTAGACCGATTGAGATGAGAGACATGACCATAACAGAAAAAACTAGAAGATTTAGGAGGATGTGCAAGTTTAGTTCAGTTTAGTTTATTCGTTTATTTAACTGGGGGGCCATGAACAACACAATTGCTGCAGCGAAGTCAGTTACAGTACATACTGTAGATATTTTGCATCTGCGATCCCTGGGCGTCTGAGCAGCACTAACACAGGTGTTCTGGAGTGCACACGCTCTTCAAGCGGCTGCTTCTCAAAGACTACATGACTCAGCTTACAATTATCAGCAGAGTGACCATCACTTCCATCAATGCCTCGAATCAGGTTAGCAATGGCTGGCAATGGCTGGCAACAAGACGTATTCATGCAATTCCTTCACTTAGATTTACAAACCACAATCCACCCCAAAAAAATTAAATGGAAAACTTGAGGTTGGTTCACAAGACCGCACACCGACACACAGACACACACACACACACACACACACACACACACACACACACACACACACACACACACACACACACACACACACACACACACACACACACACACACACACACACAGACACAGACACACACACACACACACACAGACACACACACACACACACACACACACATGTACACACACACACACAAACACACACACACACACACACACACACACACACACACACACACACACACACACACACACACACACACACACACACACACACAAACACACACACACACACACACACACACACACACACACACACACACACACACACACCATCTGGCCTTATCTTGAATAGTAAGTGCAACAGAGCAACATGCCTTGGTGAATTTCTCTGTCCTGCTTCCTGGTCTCTGTGTATGCGGACGGCCTGATGTATTACTATTCAATGCACAAAACAGCAGCGGTGTCACTGCAGCTGGGGGGTTGGGGGAGCAAGGGTGCCAGAGGGGGTGGCATGGGGGAGGGCAGGGGGTGGGCACTAGTATACTACCAACCTCGTTCTCCACTCGACGCCCTGGTCACCTGACCTTATCCACAGATCTCACTCAAGCCAGATATTCGTGCTATAGCGACATTTGTCACTTGGCCAGCAGCAGGGGTGATTTGTGTCACGTGAGGACACAGGCGAAGGGTTGGGGGGGGGGTGGAGGGGGATTGGGGCATGGTAATGGAGGAGCTCGGGGAATCTGAGTAAATAAAAATGTCATTGACATGATGTCAACGGTCCTTTTGTCCCAAAAGAAATGAGATCTGCACTAGATCAGACAGCCTTGCCACTGGTGCTAACTGACTCACGGTTGCATGTCTCAAACCCCACTGTGCAAATCAGTGTACAGAGTCCCCGGTGAAACCAAGGGAGACGCAAGAGAGTAGCGCTATTTCATCAGAAGCATCTACGTTCAACTGCTGTGTCGTATCAAAGCCACATTTCAGAACACGCTTAAGTGCAGTGACAGTGATAGGACTAGGAGAGATTTCGCTCGTGCACATTTCTTTGCGACTGATGCGCTACACCCACATATAAGATCACAATTACAAATGTTTAAGCCGTAGTAGCAGTGTAATTGACAATGCTGGTACGCAAACACTCGCAAAGAGTCTGCAGAGTGTAGGTATACTCATAAGAAATCTTCAGCGCCTGCTGAATAAAGGATATATATAGGCATTCATTCCATCAGAAACTAATTATCTTGTTTGTCCTCACACAATTTTCTTGGCAATTATGGCCAGCAAATAAAAGGCCTGCTATGTGTGGAAACCATGTAAGCTTCAGAACCAGACAATGGCTACCGTATGCGCCTGTCAGTATCTGGGGAAAGTGATTTCTAACAGGCTTTTCTGACTCCTACTTTGCTGAGCCACACTTGCCACAATGTCAATTAACACCGTGGACCTGTTGTCAAATACCTTTGACAAATAGGCATGGTCAGTAAGGCCACTATTGACCGGAATTCACTGAAATGGGAAAGAACCCTTGACCAAAAACCTTCAAACTAAGATAACGATTCGTCCAAAATGAACTTTGCATGAAGGGTGAAAAAACAACTTTTCCTTTTTTTTTCTTCTTTTCTTTCTGATGAAGAGCGCATTGAATGGTTTCACCAAAGTACTCTGCTGCACAAACTCACAGCCTGTTCCCTCAGTTAATAGACCCTCATCAGAGTCACGGACACACACAATACACACGCACGCACACACACACACACACACACACACACACATACATGCACGCACACACGCACACACACACACACACACACACACACACGTACAAAGACACACACACACGCACACATAGGGATGTGAGTCATGCACATGCCTCAAAATATCTCTGCTTTAGAATTATGCTGATACATTACCAGAAGTCATGCATTATATTCTAATGTAGTCCCGCTTTGGCCTTCATTCAGGCAACACCTGCTTGATGAATTCTAACATTTAAAAACATTTCGGTGTGGTGGTTTTGAATTAATCTAAGACCTAGAGAGGCATGGAGCGAGAGGATAAGAGAGTGGTGTGTGTGTGTGTGTGTGTGTGTGTGTGTGTGTGTGTGTGTGTGTATGCGCGCGTGTGTGTGTGTGTGTGTGTGTGTGTGTGTGTGTGTGTGTGAACCAGTGAGATGTAGTGCTGCATGGGAGCTGATGGAGGACACATCTGCTGTACAGCTGCTGTAATTCAGTGTTCCATCACTCATATGTCTGTACCACCAAAACCCACCCATGAGAGAACTATGGCAGAAATGAAAGTCTATGGGAATATCCCTCTGAGTCTCTCTCACACCTCTCTAGACCACGCATGTCATGTTATTAAGGGGAAGCACCTTTGACAGTTGTGTTGAAGTCTGCCAGTGAAGGAATTTGTCACAGCCCCATAGATGGTAAGCTATAGCCTACCTACTGTGCACATAGAAACCTCAGATGAAGGCAGCAGCACGTTGTAAAACGTTGTCAAGACAAAAAAGATAAGCCAATCAGGCCAACAAATGATGCTGATCAAACATTGTGGCTGAACTATACTAAGATGTGAACAGACTTCCTGGAAACCAGAAGGGCCCTGCTTCAATTAGGTAGTAGCCTACTCTAAATTGGGTATAGGGCGGGCTGGGCTTGTGCACATATTGGTTTATGGACATTTAGTAAAACGATGCAGATGTACTTGGGCTCGATGCCGACAAAAAAAACCCTTAAACATTCGTTCACGTGGCATTGTCTACCATTAGCTTATATGTTTCTTCAGTAGAGTCATAGACAGTTCTCCTCCAACGTTCTTGTAAAAAGAAAAGCGGTTGCATATATATCCCTGCGATTAGGGAGGCTTGGTCAAATAACCCCAGACTTCTGTAGCATTGCGGAGAGTAAACAATTCTGCAATATACTTATATTTTTGTATACACCTAGTTTCCGTCCATACTCCTGGTTAGTTATGAGTCAATAGCACAGATAGACACATCAAGAGAATACAATAGAATGTTCTTCTTTATATAATTTTCTATTGAGAACGATAACTGATAACATTTTTATCTAATGTGTCATACAATGTATGGTGCTTAAAGCTACGCATCTCGTCTTTCAAACATCAAACTGCACAGATAGCCTCCCGAAGAACGCACGCAAACAGCATTTAATGATGATCAAAAAAGGGAGAGTGACGTGAACTGAAGCTTACCTGATTTTCTGGTAACAGGTGGTAATTTGATATCGGTTTCACTCTGATCCTTTCATCAATCATAATCGAAAGCCAACAGTTTATCTTTCAGGCAGACATCTACAAATTCAAAGCAGATCTGATCACAGCCACCCAACAGGCACTGCTAGTCGACATACCGCGAAAATTGTCAGATATTCCACATCGACACCTTAAACATGTCCTTGTGATGTATTCCCTCGACAGAGACGATATTAGGTTATCCCCATCCATCAACATCCTCCGCAAACCATGCGGCATGCATCTTCACATCTTCGCTCTCCCTGATCGGTCGCTGTCCGGTCGCTGTCTACTCCGTGGTGGTTAAATGCCTGTCTGAATGGCAAACGCTTTCCCTTGCTTTGTCAACTGCTCAGTAGCTCATTTGTTCAACCAACCCTCTCTGTTCTGCCCGTGACCAGACTCTCAGAATGTATGTGAGCCTAGCGTGGAAATAAAACACCGCGCCGGCACGGAGAGGGTACGGAGAGAAGTGTCCCAACGGCTGGCTTTACAGGCAATTATCTGCATGAATTGCACTGCAGCATAATGTGGTAGCCCTAAACGAATCCACGCGTCACACGGGGGATGTTCTGAGGCTTTCTGTGATGAAGATGGGAATCATGCAAATATGTTAAATAGCATGCCACAACATCAGCCGATTTGCATTTTTAAAACAAGTGATTGGACCTTGCTGCCATGGCAATAGTCTAAAGCAGGGGAAGTTTGTTGAGCTAGACTAGAGCTACACAATGATGATAACCATATACCAGCCTAGGCGTCAGTGTGACCAACTGACAGGGAACAACTGACCAACCCATATGAGCAGTAAGATGTGATAGTAGGCTACTGTAACACTTTCTCTCTTTTATGCTAATTCATTAAGCCTAATGATCCCATAGTTGTGCTGGCAGATGCCCAATGCCATACACGTGGTGACAGATGGACTTTGCCAGCCTGACCCTCCACTGAGATGGCCAGGTAACTTTTTTTAAATATTTAAATGGACACAACAAATGGATGAATTCTATCTCCTTCCTGCTCCATGTATTTCTCACTGTGTATTTCATTACCCCTGGTGGTGGTTGAGATTTGTGTGAATGCATTTTTGAAGAGATGCTGTACTCAAAGCAGTGCACACTGTGCACATATCTGTCAATAATTCTTAAAACATCTTGGATTCTTGCCATTGTGTGGAGTTGGAGTGTGACTGTGTGAGATCGCTGATCTGAACAGATCATTTCTAAGGGAGTAGAAAATGCCTCTGGGGTGGGAATTACATGAGTACACAAATTCAAAGCAAGTGGGTTGTTTCTAGGGAGGTTTCCTTGGTACTGCGCATCATATTGATGGCTCAATCAAAGAGTTAGAGAGAAGAATACATCTGGTCTCCATCCATTAGTGCATTCCGTTGAGATCGACATGAAACTGACGACGACGTGATAGAATATGAATTGAGAGGACCATCATCATGAGTATCTTCAGGGGCCATTTTAATAGGCTGCGTGATACATGATATTCATTATTTTCATCAGCTGTATTTTGCTGGGGAAAGTATGCAATGCTGTAGTTAGCATAAGTTCTTATAGCTACCCTTCAAGCAAGTGACAGTCAGAGAGCACATTTTGAGAGCCTCTCTCTGCACTAAACAGGGTTTTCTGTATGAGCAATGGATAAAGTAATACAATAGGATGGATTTTGCTCCTCCACCTCAAGGCCTTTTAGGTCAATATTTGCCATTCCTCGTATTGATTTTATTAGTGTTAGTTGCATGCACTTAAGTCCAATTTACATAGCCTGAAAGAGACAAAAAGGTCTCATGAACTAGAGTACTATACTGTTCAGTAAATAAATGTTCTTCAGCTACCACTCCTGTTAGTTATTCACTGCATGTATAAATCAAATGAAGGACAATTCAGTTAAAAAATTAGTGGAATTGAAGGGTATTGAGGGGTATTGAGTGGTTGGTAAAAATCCTATTGCAGTGCAGTTCAAGGACCAGTACATTGACTCTGAAGGTATTGTGTGGCACTGTGTAGCATATTCCATATAGCGCCCTCAGATTTATTGGCTCTCCAGTTAAGAGCAAGAGGCTATAAAATCATATTATGCTGTTTTTTCTTAATTTCACAATGAAAATAATGAGGATCCAACCTTGAAGAGAAGCACATTTATTCTGAGAAGAAAAAGTCTGCATAAAGAAAAAAAAAAAAAAAAAAAACCCACACATGCCACAATTATTGGCACCCCTATATTAAATTCTTTGTTAAGTATATCTTTGCCAATAGAAGAGCTCATAGGTTTCTCATATAACCTCTCATAAAGGATTGAGAACATTCCTCTTTACAGAATCTCCAGATCGTCCTCTCCTGTGCACTCTCCCCTTAGATCACCCCATTGGTTGGTGTTCAGATTAGGGAACTGATATGACAGAAACTTGATTTTATGTTCAGTAGGACTAATGATCTTTTGGATCATTGACATGATCCAGTCACGACCCACTTTTACTGTCTTGGCAGAGCCATTCAGATGTGGATGTAAAATTCTCAGGTATTGTTCTTGTAGTTCATACCATGAGCCCTTGAAGTCTCCAGGGCCTCTGGAATCAGAGCAGCTCCAGAGCAGCACTTATACTTACAGTATGCATGGGGTACTTTTGAGTATTGTCATGTTTATGTACGTCAAACCCACCTTGAATGTCTGTTGGCAAAAACATCAATTCTCTTTTCATCTGACCATATTAAATGGTTCCAGGAAATGTCCCAGTTGCATTTAGCAACTCCTGCCATTTGTATTTTTAGTTTAATGACAAGTAGGGTTTTCTCTCTCTCTCTCTCTCTCTCTCTCTCTCTCTCTCTCTGGAATGCTTTTTAAATAATCTGTTAGCATGGAGTTCACTTCTGGTGTTTTTCTTAGACTTGGTGACCCAAAGTTGAATCTTTTTTCTGGGCCATTCCTTCAGTGCTCCTCATGGATGTTTTGCTTCTACTATTCTCCTCACTGTAGGGGCAAGATGAACACAAGTCCTTTTCCAGGCAAGTTCGAAATGGTTCAATTTGATTATAATTGTAGTTTTAACTGTAAATATGAACATTTTCAAGGAAGTGTATCTGTTTGTTACTGCCCATTTACAAAGGTCAATACACTTTCCCCTTTCCCTTGTATTTCTCATGTTGGAGAATTGGTTACAGTATGTTTTCATCGGGGTTTGTTTGTTTGTTTGTCTGTCTGTCTGTCTGTCTGTCTGTCTGTCTGTCTGTCTGTCTGTCTGTCTGTCTGTCTGTCTGTCTGTCTGTCTGTCTGTCTGTTTGTCTGTCTGTTTGTTAGCAAGATAACTCAAAAAGTATGATGGATTTCGATGAAATTTTCAGGGAAGGTCAGAAGTGACACATGAAGGAACTATCACATTTTGGGAGTGATCCATATGGCCACGTGGTGGCGATCTGAATAGTTTAGGTTCAAATGTATGACAACCAGGAAGAACAATACAGGCGGATGTCTGCACTCTCTGAGTGCTTTTCTAGTTTTCATTGTGAAACTAAGATAAAATGGTAAACTGGGGGGGTGGTCAAGATGGTCAAAAAAATATTTTATTATTTCATCAATCATCATGCCTGATCCATTAGTGACCCACTGTTAGATGTCCCATCTTGTGGTTACATAGACATTTAGGACATAGTCAAATGGACTTTTCTTTTTGTAAAACCCACACACATTACCATGAATGTCAAATTTAATTGCACTACAGATATTTCTGTACCTAATTTTACAGCCGCTGCCTCTGCCGGTTTTGTAAAGCCTCTCTAAAGTGCTGATATGATGAATTGATTGTGCATTCCTAAATATATGTTTTATTATACGATAGGCTACTCGTGCTGATGCTTAGAGGTTTTCATATAGGAAGCCTGAATTGCTGACTTGCAATGTTGTCTCTGTTAAAATATACTACCAGGTTATTCTGCCATACTTCTATTGCGGTAATCAGAAATCCATCAAGCTGTCCTTTCATGATTCACCACTGTCCATCAAATTCAATAACAAGATGGTTTAGCATCGACAAATGATCCATTTCCCACAATTTGTAATATGATTAGTCAGCAAAACTAGTCCTTGAAAAGCAGACCGCCATTGACAAGTGATATATATTTTTGACAATGTCTGAAAAGACACCTGTCAATAATACTGACATAGAAGTAATAGAATCATTTTCTACCTTACTGTCCACAGAAAATAAATGGCTTTTACATTCCTTATTTACAAAGGAGCAAAGCACATGGTTCCCTGTCAGTAATTAGGTTTTGCAGATAAGAAAACAAGTCCACAATTAACACATTTCAAGTTTCAAGCCGGAATGAGATTAAAATGATTTGCTGAGTCTGAGCCAATTAAACTGTTCAAAGTGCCACCAGACAAGTATCTCTTTGTTTGCGGGGAAGTTCACCTGATATCTCTCCTTCATATCGGATAAGCTCTGTTTGACAGGGTAATTAACAGGACTTGGCATTGTTTGGCATGATCCAACAATGATGATTCCATTTTAAGTTTATTTTGGTCAGAACAGCTCTGCTTTCAATGTTCATCAAAAATATCACAATTCATTGACATATGGATTCGCCCAAAATAAATATTGGACACATCAGAATCCCATTGCTTCCAGCAGCACAGATCTATCTCAGTACGCTAGCCTATCTGGTCTATGACCTAGAACAGCCTTGTAGTACTTCATTGTATTCAATCACACAACACAATCATCACTGTTCAGATAGCTCCTGCCCACACTCAAGATTCAAAAGATGGCTGCTGATGCTACAACGAATGACGCATCTGCAAAGAGTTTCCAGTGGGTGGAGATAAAAATGCAGTATTTATTAAAGCAGTCATATATGTATTGTTGTACCATCCTTTTAGATATTTTAAAGCAGTCATGTTTATTGTTGTACCATCCTTTTAGATATAGTGTAAGTAGAATATTATTGTACTGCATGGTGTGCATTGTTCAGGCTGGTGGAGACAGGGTGTGTGTCTGTGTAAGCACATGTATTGAAAGTGAGTCATAATTAGACCTTGGACTGTCAGCTTGACATTGTGTTATTAACAGGAAAAGCCAGGATACAGTAACGCGAGAAATTGCTTTGGTTTACATGGAGCCCATAGAGCCAAAAGTCTACTCGTTGTGTATAATGTGGAAATGAGTGACATTTTCCCAAGTCATGAGCAAATCCAATTTCAGATTTCACAAATTAGAAAGTGTTCTGAGATCACAGAAAAGTCCCTTGTCGGGGCCCTATTCTTTCTGTTTCTGCAGTGGCAAGCAACAATTCATGTTACACAATGGTGCGCCCAGAGTGAATACAAAAATAGAACTAGAAATGCAATCATTCAATGAGCCAGGATATAAAGTCTGTCTAAATGTGTACTCTCTCTCTCTCTCTCTCTCTCTCTCTCTCTCTCTCTCTCTCTCTGTCTCACACACACACACACACACACACACACACACACACACACAATAATGTGGAGGCCCAGGCTCTTCTAAGGCCCAAATGCAGTACTATCCTGGATGACAGACCCCCTGTCTTCTTATCGCTCTCTAAGTTGCCCCTGTATCTTGTGCTACCCAGGGCCAGATGTCCCCCGCTGTCTGGGGTGTGAACATAGTGAGAAGAGACGCGTCTCATGGGCCATCCATTTTGTACAACACTCCTGTCTAGGTCAAACACTATCCTGGTAGCACAGTGTCTCAAGTCTTTCACATACAACACCCTGTAGATGTTCCTCTTCACTACTGTATCTACATACCGTACATATAGACATCATTCAAAATTCATAACACTGGCTTGTTTTAACATGGTTCATAAATCATTAATTTGCTGTGCAAGGATTTTTTTTTTTTTTTTAAATCCTGTTTAATCACATGTTTAATTCATCTGTGAATAACAATCCTCGCTTGTGATCTTTGTATTAAAACAATCTAAGTCACTGGAAATCTGCTGTTTACTTGAATTCTTTTCCATACTGCGTACTCTCAGTTCAAATCATTTGCAATATAGGAGCAATAGCAATAAATATGTTGTAATTATGTAGTTATTATGATTATTTCAGTAACATCAAATCAAAAGTAAACTTGTCAATTAAGCAGTGTGAGTGGAAAATATAACTAGATGAAACTTTAGTTTACCTTATCTCTTATATCTTATTATAGCCATATATGTTTAGGCATTCAGTTTAAAGATCCTTTCGCAGTCTGTGATTTGATTTTGGTTTTGTTCAAGCTGTTGATATTTGAGCAGAACTGCCAATGAAATGACATTTCAGCCCCTTTGGCTGGCTTTGTTCATGGCTGGGTCTGAGGCACTAGGTGTTTTTCACATTGACAAAGCCAGAACTGGGTACAAGCACCAAGATTTCTTTTTTAGACCTCTAACACTGGGCGGACAGCTATAGGGACCTAACACTGAGGAGTCAAAGAGTGTTTAATCCATTTTATTGCAGTCAGTGGTGGTCAGTTAAAAAGAAGCCGTATAGAATGCCTGAATGTGTGAGATATCCCAGTGGATATTTACCCCACACTGTCATCCATGACCATGATATACTGTACGTGTAAGTCTAAGTAATTGCACAACTGAGGATGACATAACATAAATGCATCTTTGTCATATAACTGCCTTCAGCCATTCTGTCTACCTACAATTACCCTGAGTATAACTGTTATGGGTTTCTCACATGTCAAAAGGTGTAAGGAGAAAGATGCTATTCCAAGGACCTCTTTTCTTATATAAGAGGGTCTTGCAGATATTAGGGACACATTAATATGAATATAACCTAGCCTCTGTGGGTATAAAGCCAACAAAAACCTTGAACCTATTCAGAGTGGTGGCCCATTAGGTCCACTGACATCTGTGATCAACATAGGCCAAGGCTACTGCAGGTAATCTTCTCAACACTGGAGGGCGATGTGGAACAGCCCATGCTTCTAAAAAGAAGGGAGCGTTAATTCAGTTGTTGATACCCTTGTCCTTGAAAAGCCATTGGTGATTTCACTTCAGAGAGAGGAGAGCCTTATCTAATTGAGCCTTATCTAATATCTAAAATATCAAAGAGCTTACACGAAGAGTAGGCTATACTCAGATTGCTTTCGTCACTATATGATGTAGGCTATAGATCTCTTGCAATAACACTTTGATAACAAAGAAATGAAACAAAGTTCCTCATTGTTATTAATTTATGTTTGGGACCTGTTATAGAACCTAAATGATGCCGTGTCATTCCATTAAATAAAATTGTTTCTTTCAATCACTTAGCTGAATTGAATTAGACATGCAATGGAATAGCCTAACTGCCACTGATTTACTTTCGTATTAAAAACTATCACCAAGTATGTAGGCCTAGCCTAAAGGTCATAATTTTTGCAGCAGTCATTATGGGCCACAGAAGTATCGGGCCTCCCCACGTTAGGAAGGTTCGCTCATTTTGGCTACATGTGACTTTCTGCAGCATTCTGAAAAGCTATAGGTTAAGTTGCCATGCCCATTAAGTTTAGGCCTTCCCTTTCCTTGGTACAGTATAACGGGACTTTCATCTTCACATTTAAAGCGAGGATGCTTCTGCGCTCCTTGTTGCTGTTATATACAACCCTACTTTATTCAATCATTCATACATGCATGCTTTTCAAAACACCTGTCTGGTCCGAGGATCGCAACGACTCCGCCTATACTAGGGTTGAGAATAAAACCCAAAGTTCTTATTGGACTCAGGAGCGACTCTGTAAATGACGGGTATGTAACCACTCCCCCTGCACCTGATTGGGGGTATTTACTTGTCTTTACCCCAGAGTTGGACTGTTCAAACTGCTCAGTGTTATGGAGTGACTTTCCAGTGGAATATGCATTAAGGACTACCACTTCCCGAATTTGTCGATCTATGTGAGGACCGTTACGTTTATCTGCAGTATTTTTGGGGAACGCTTGAAATATTTTCAAGATGCCACGCTCATTCCTGGTAAAGAAACACTTCAACTCATCTAAGAAGCCGAATTACAGTGAACTTGAAGGTCCAACAGGTACGTTTACGCAAAGGTGTTTTGTTTATCATAATGTGTTTAATAATTAATTAAAAATAATTTGAACAATATCTTTGTCGATATGAAATGACTAAATTAGCCTATTTATGTTATGGCAAGTAGAGCTGTCTTGGAAGTTCAGTATGGTTCCTTAGGACCACCCATGAAATTGCTTAGGCGAAATAATTTGCCCCTAATACTATAGTTTAGTTTAGCCTGGTGTATTTCTTTCACACTTTCCCTCCGTTTTTAATCGAAGTTTCCCCGTTTTCTTTCTGTCTGTTCTCTTCCAGTATTTATTTCACCATGCCTTTACAAAAGTCATCCAATGCCGCTCATCCCTCAACCGGAGATTCTTAGCTCTGTGGCATATAACCCTATCACGGTATGGACTACGAGCAATTTGCCACTCTCCCCACTCCCAAGTGACCTATCGCCTGTGTCAGGATACCCATCCTCGCTCTCAGACACGTCTTCCAAAGACCACAGCGGTTCGGAGAGCCCCAGGAGCGATGACGATGATCGCATGCTCACTAAGCTCACGGACCCTCTCGCCGTGGAGGCTGAAAAGTTTCAGTGCAGTTTGTGTAGCAAGTCGTACTCCACGTACTCCGGGTTGATGAAGCACAAGCAACTGCACTGCGACGCACAAACGAGGAAATCTTTTAGCTGTAAATATTGCGAGAAGGAGTACGTCAGTCTTGGAGCTTTAAAGATGCACATCAGAACTCACACGCTGCCTTGTGTCTGCAAGATATGTGGGAAAGCTTTCTCTAGACCTTGGTTGCTTCAGGGGCATATTCGAACACATACAGGTGAGCTATTTTATAATTGATACATTTATATTCTGTCTGAACCTAACTTTGCCAAAGGCTGAATCTGAGTTCCATTCCATTGCTCAAGTATGAGCAACACAAGTGCATGTTGGTGAACATAGGTACCAGGCTATAAATCTGTATTTCAGAGAATTGAACAAAAGTTTGCAGTGGGGCAGTTGTTATCAAAGCAGTGTAATTATGTTATGCTCATATCTCTGTAATTAACATATCAAGTGGAGAAAGTCCCTTCTTTCAAAGTGGAAGTCATGGATGGTCTCCTCTGATCCACCTGTCCTCTCTGAGTTGACCCAGTTATTGTAACCCCTTTGATCTGGCCTTTGTGTAAAACAGCCCACACTCATAGCTAAGTCCAAAAAACGTCACTTGGAAGGGTTGTTTGTACACTCCTGTTAGTCTGACTCTGGCAGCGTGTCTTGGTGGCGTCTGAATGCTGACCTGTTCTGCTTCATCCCCTCCTCTCTCCCCAGGCGAGAAGCCCTTTTCCTGCCCACACTGTAGCAGGGCCTTCGCCGACAGATCCAACCTCAGGGCTCACCTCCAGACCCACTCGGATGTGAAAAAATACCAGTGCAAAAACTGTTCCAAAACCTTCTCCAGAATGTCTCTTCTGCACAAGCATGAGGAATCTGGCTGTTGTGTAGCACACTGAGCTGGGCTACTACTGCCCCACCAAAGCCTTCAATGCCAGATTTCAGTGTCACTGTCAACTCTCAAAGGTGATCTGGAGGCCTTATTGAACACTGCATACTTAAGCTTATGCTGAAATATTTTGTTGTTGTTGTTGTTGTTGTTGTTGCTTCAGGATGTCTGCTACAATTCAGTGTAACGGAACTGGAGTTTACACTTGCGATAGCAAGTGTATTTTTCACATGCTTTCATCTGAACAGTATTTCTTGCTGTGGCAATCAGTGTTGGGCTTCTGCCTCCAGTATACTGTAAATGAACTCTTGGGAGGCTGAGAGGGTTTCGTAATGTAAGCCCTGACTAAATGTTTTATTCCAAAGCCAAAGTTGCCTTATGGGATAGGTTTCTGGTGTGGTCGCCATTGTATTTAATTGAGAAAACATTCTGACATTCCACATGGTTTATGGTTTAACAAATGAAAGAACTGGTGCCTTTTGTTAGGAATAGCTGCAGCCATTACTACATTGGGGAGAAGTGCTAGATTTCCTGTTGTACTTCAAGTATTTCATCTGTTGCACAATAGTGAGACAACAGCTGTTTACCAGCACTCAAATTGCAATACTTTTTGATAAGTGCCTTACAATGATTTGATGTTTCTTATGTTTTTATAAACATTTTTTGCTATTGTATTTTATAAATATATATATTGAATGTATGTGTGACTGAAGTGATTGTATCTTGATGGTGTGCATTTCTAAAAGAATGAATGAATGAATTTCAGAACTGTTCTTTTTTACACTTTTTAAATAAAATGAAAGAATGTCCTAATAACGTGAATTTCATTACACCTATATTTAAAAGAAAAAGCTTAGTTTACTTAGTTTGACAGTTTAGCCATTAGACTAAGTCATTGTCCAGTCCACTCATCGTCAGAATTGAATTAATCCTTAGTAATTCACAGTTCATCTAGGGAGATTGACGCACTGCTCAGCATTAGCATGCCTATGGGAACCCAAAGTGTTATGTTAATAAGAGCATCCTACTAAATTAGCCACTGCTAATGGGTGCTATTCATCAACTACACTGTCTCATCTGTTCCTCTCTGGTTCTTTGTCTTGCGTCGCCTCTGTGTGGTTTGACTGTTGTGTCTGTTACCACAGAATTATGCCAACTCATGTTGACTCCTACCATTATTCACTCAAAGGAACCAGGTGGCACCTCCCCTTCCCCATAAACAGTGTATATAGAGCTGGATGGCTATTTACTTACACAAAGCTTTGCCCTTGTAAACAGTGGATGAGAATGTCAGTGGTAATGATGACAGCTTGAAAGTTTGGATGATGTCAGCTCTGCTCCAGCAGACTGAGTCTGACCTGCAGCATGTGAAACAGCATCAGAGGGAGTGCTCTGGAGAGGGGACCAGAGCCAAGGTTGTTCATCTATTTTGAGCTCAGCAAATATCACTCCGCACACACACACACGTTTTGATTTCTTCAGGAAATTGGGGAAACCAGAGGGAGAGGGTACAGCATGGCAGGACACTGGCTCGGTGAACCTGCTCCTTGTGAACCTGTTCAGATCCCAAACAAACCTGAAATGTCACACATGCCAGCGAGATTGGTCGCACTCTCATGCCAGTTTCTTTGAAGACCTCAAGCTTTTTTATTTGCCTGCGAGGGTGTCATCTTAAAGGAGCCAAGCTCATTCCCATGCCCTCAAAATCTACCAGATGATATCTCTCCAAACTAAACTATGAACTTCCATGTGGTCTGCAATATGCTCTTACCATCACCAAAATGTCATTCCCATGAATTAACTCGAGCCTTATGCTGACTGCTCTCATTACTCTAAAGAGTTTGAGTAGACTCATACTTTATTGGCCTCATTTTACTCCAGCATTTCCTTTGGGAAAAAAGGGTGGAGACTGCTGAGCCTGTCTGGGGGCCTGGGTGTACTCAGGAAAACTAGGGTGACCAGTTCAACACTTGTCTCAGTGGCTCCACAAAGCCAGTGCCAAAGTTTCCCTCCCAGTTAGCCTAGCCTAGCCTAAATAGCAGACACCACTACACCACTCCACTGCACCACTCCAACTGATTCAGCTGCTCTACAGGTTCCTCATGGTGTTGTGCACCACATATGCACATAATCTGAAAGGACACTAAACAACTCCACTTTTAATTTATTCATTTGGCTTGTTGATTCAGAATGTAGATAATGTTCCATTACTATGTGTGTTCCACGAGAATCACACACATTATCCCATTGCTCTTCCAGATGAACCACATGAAACAAACTAAACATATATATTATTATTTGCAATAATCTAAATTAGTTTGAATTGTTTTGCAATCAGAAATACAATTGATAAAAAAAATAATGAATTGGACTGAGAAAAGTCAAACCAGCAACAAGTGCATAATCAGAACATAAAAGTTAAAGGCAAGCACTAGACAAAGTAAACTAAATATTGTCTTACACAAATCACGATATGGATTGAGACATGTTGTTTTTAAACATTTTCCCTGTAGGCTACTGAGTGGTTTTATCAGCAGTATGATAAGTTGCGGAACAACTGTACATGTTGTTAATGTTTTGATCACTAAACTTTTAAATGGGCACTTTGACTTCTAGAATAGAATTGACTGTTTGCTTTACCCAAGACACATCACAAGCGAATCCCAGAGTACTCAGCATCGCTCTGACCCCGTGTCTGACCCAAACACAGCTCATGCTGCTGATGCCATCCCACATGAATCCTCAACCGCCTGTCTCGCCTCAACCCCAGACAGTGAGCAGCAGTAAGCAGGGACGATGAGGAGGGGGAGGAGGGGGGCGGCCTGTGTATGCTGTGAAAACCTGCTGACTTTACAGTGAAAGGGCAGTATGATTCCACTATATCCATCAAGTGGAACAAATAAAATTAGCCGTCCCCTGAGAGGCCTGATTGTCTAAGGGCCGTGCGTGATCTGAGCGGCCTCGCTGATGCGCTGACCTCAGGAGAAAGAGACGCTTGTTTTGCTCTCAGTCACTCCAAACGCCTGGAGGGATGTGCCCCTGTTTGTGTGGCTCAAGACATTTCTGCTTGATGAACACAAACGTCTTTCCCACAATTTGTTCAGAAGTCCTATTTTTATAGTCATGGAGAATGACTGAGGGGAGTTAATGAGGCATTTCATAGACTCTGGGTCTTAAAAGCTATGTATTTCACTTGTCAATTTAGTATTGAGCACACAAAGACAAAACATGTCATATTATGTTAACACTGTCACTTGCAATTTGTATGTCTCAAGTCACCAGCATTACAGACATTATAGACTCAAGCAGATTTATGGTGTCTCTCCATGCATTGCGTTTGTAAAGAAAACATTCAGTTTCACTTCTCAGACAGAAGAATTAATTGTCAACATTAATTAATCAAGTAAATCAACTTTTGTTTGTGATTGTGTTATTTCCTTTTAAATGAAATTCAACTGAAATAAAAGCCACACTGTGCAATTTCTTTGTGTAATCCAAGAATAATATCCTTCCTCCCCCTACCACTGTGGTAACCCAAAGACGTCTACTGGCATTTCAGCAGTCTTACCTCAATATATTACTCAAGTGATTATTCATGAAGATAACTTTCACTATGGACACACCCATGCTGTCCTTACCACACCAACATTCGTAGAATGCAATGAGTTGTCATAAATATCAGAAACAAAGAGAGGACGACCAGGCCCTTTCGGTTGCTATAACCTGCTGCTGACATGTTTGCACTTGCTGCTTGCCTGAATGTCATTAAGGCCTTTGCCTAACCAAGATGGCCTGATCCATTCATGTGACCTCAATAAGATCCATCACATCACATGCCTCTTAAGCAATTAAAGGTAATATCATCAGAATCATAAGGTCTTGTGAAAAATCCTGCTCTTCCTTTTTAACTGTATGGCGTGTGTTGTGAGACGCAGAGACAGATGGTGAATATTCATATAGGTTCTTTGTTTGCGTGACCCAGTTTGGCTTAGATGACTCACACACAGCAAGTTCTTAAATATTTCAGTGCTACTTTTTATTGGTCATCCTGTTTGGCAACCAGTGAGTGATGATCAGATGCAACTGAATGGCCGTTATTTTTTTCTCTCCTGGGAAAGTTGTGAATTTCCTAAACATCTGACAGATAACAGCCCTTTCCCCCTTATTGAGTTATACTGAGTTGCAGTTGAAATGTCCTCGAAGACTTAAAGACACAGACATCGGATATCTATGCAGCATGTGGGAGCCCAAGGCACTGTGGTTCTGATGCTGAATTATCCAGCCGTCACTGGACACACTGAAATGTACCTGGTAGAGACCTAAACAAACAGCACAAATATGCACAGGAATACTAAGAACAGCCTATATTTGGAGTGGGGTGGTAGAAGATAACAAAGGTATTCTGAAAAATAAATTAAATATAAGATCTAATACTACACATAAACTGCACATTTTAGCATGGCCTTTTATCATGACCAGAGCAAGTCTAATAACATGTATCATAATTTTTTTATTGAAAAACAAGAAAGAAGGCCGCACTATGCATAATCACCATTTATTCACACAGACACATTTCGCCGTTCTGCCTCAGTGTGACAGAACGCCGAAACGCGTCTGTGTGAATAAATGGTGATTATGCATAGTGCGGCCCTCTTTCTTGTTCTTCAAGTTTATACTTTGGTCAGCACTCTAAAAACTTGAAGTCTTGAGTGAAGCCTGCTCCTACCCTTACGAACTCATACATTTTTTATGTCATACATGTCAGGTGAATGGGATGTGCTCACAAACACAGATTTGAAGAAATCTGAAACAAATTATGAGTGAAATAATCATTGTTAATTAAATAATAATAGCAATAATAATAATAATTGTGTGTTCATAAAGAAATACCACATTGTTCACATCGATTCATTACATATTTAACAATGTCCGCTACATTAACTTTGAACGAAATCACTATATGTTGACAGCAATGACTTGCAATGACTTTGAAAAATAATGTCCCAGTGTAACTATCAGCTCAGCATGGCTTCTTCAGACACTTCTGCAGGTAGTTGACAAGCGTCAGCAGTTCAGTGTGTGCAACAGAGAGAGAATCTGACACAATGGCACAATGGAACGCCAATTGTACACAGCATTCAGCACTCTATTGTTTGCGTTTGCATAGCAAGAGGATGGAGTTCTCAGTCTCTCTCCAACCAACCAGTGGTGGTGAACACCAGCCACTTGCAAGCGGCTCATTTAGTCTGCAGTATAAGCCAGGTCCCATGCTGTGGGCTCAAGGGCTGCAGCATGATACACTTGCCTGAGGAAGAAGAATACAATAATCACGATGGGAGCTGTTTTGCAATGCAAGCACCACCTACTGTAAAGCACCACAAGTGATTTGTGAACAGACAGCTTGATGGGCCAGACATCAATGCATTTTTTTCCGTCACTTCAACAACGTTGTGCCGGGCCAGCCTCACAAGCTCCACTGAACTGGCCAACCATAAGCAAGCGGGCAATGCTGAATCAGCATGTTGTCTACAGATCTGAGGTCAGGGAAAGACTTGTGGCGTCAAGAGCATAAAACCTCAGACTCCTCGACCCACTAGGATCAATCCATATGCAGCTGATAAGATGTCGTTTGATCTACGATAAGACAGCCACCGGGGGGCTTCGTATGCCATTTTGAAACAATTAAAGTTATGATGTCACTTCACGGCTGTCATCATTCAGCGATCCACTTGGCTTTGATTCAGACCTCAGCTGACTTACAACGTGGGGCTGACGCACTCATAACCCAATGAGGAGAAGAAAGAACAAGCACATGGTGCACTTGGGTCACTCTCAGAATGGCATTAAGCACTGTTTTTTAAGACTCAAACGAAGAATTAATACTCTTACTTTAAAAAAAAGTTGTAGTAGATCTAACATATCTCTGTGTATTTTCCTCCTGAACACCATCCTGATAATTCCTCGTAAGATATGAACACGTCATCCTCCAAAAGGTTTTGAAACTTGCCATAGGCCGTTGGAATGTACCACTGGTGTGATGGAGGTGTTCTTTGGACACACACGCACACACACACACTCACTCGCACACACACATGCACACACACACGCACGCACAAACACACACACACACACACACACACACACACACACACACACACTCACTCACTCACTCACTCACTCACTCACTCTCTCTCTCTCTCTCACACACACGCACACACACACACACAAACACACACGCATGCACACACACACACTCACACGCACACGCACGCACGCACGCACGCACGCACGCACGCACGCACGCACGCACGCACGCACGCACACACACACACACACACACACACACACACACACACACACACACTCACACAAAGGTATTGGCTGTCTGTCTCCCTCACCTCTTTTCTCTCTCTCTCTCTAGACGGCGGGACAGAAGACAGGCAGAAAGGGACACAGACAGACACAAAGATAGATAGAGACAGACAGACAGACAGATATAGCAAGAGGTTTTGTGAACACTTCATACTGTAAAGCAAGTTCTGTTTGCTGCGCTACTATGCCAAATATGCGGGGCTGACTGTGTCGGCAGGTGCTGCGTTGTCAGAAAGCACTTCACACATCCTCTCTGTCGCCCCCACCCTCTCCACCCCCTCACCCCATCACCCCCCCCCCACACACACACACACACACACCTCCACTAAGTCCACCTCCACCTCCACCTCCACCACCACCACCCCACCACCACCACCTCTCCTTTGCCACCCCACGCACGCAGGCCTCTCCAGACCCACTTAGTTATCAGTTCACCTCCAGCGTTTGAAGTGCCCTGAGAGCCGCAATCTGGACTCTGCTGACTCCCTGGTGTCTCTCCGCTGATGAGCAGTCGCGTCTGCACAGTCTAGACCGAAGAGGAGCTTCAAAGGTCATGAAATATGCATGACTAGTGCAGCTAAAGCAAACTGCCCATGTTCCCTTTGGTGTAAATACCTCAAGTCATGAATATTTCACAATTGCAGAATTTCTAAATAATGGCGTAGTTATATTGACTTTTATCACCTTTTTAACACATTTTTCTAAAATTGATCACACGTTTTTTGTCATCTTCTCAATTCAAACGAACATAAGCATCCTCCTGTGAACGTATGGAACGGTGAGCTGATTGTTGACGAGATTGTTGCTATCACAACGAGACATCAAAACACACAGAGCGCACCACGCCTCCTGCTCCCTCCGAACCGTATACATGCACTGCATGCCCCCACATCCACAGGAGAACAATGCCGCCCCATTCCACATCAGCGCGCTCTCCGTAAGGCAAAAGGGCTGGCGGAAAGCACCCATGGGAGGCACCCAGTCATCTGGCTGCTGGTGTTACTCACAAGGATGTGGTGCAGACAGTGGGGCTGCCTCTCGCAGGGAACACTTGCTAGGGCATGATAAAGAGGTGTAACCCACTCAGCTTTTCCACTCGGCCTCACTGAGACATGAAACACAGGCCTTTGTGTGAGTCAAGTCCACAAAGGGGGCCTTTAATCGCCGCTGTGGAATGGGTGAGAGTCCATTCATCAGCGGCAGAAGTCGAGTCTTCAAATGAACTGACCCTGACTTTAAGCGAACGTGGCGCTAAGACATTTTTGCTCAATTGAAATTCCTCAATGGAAATCCTGTGAAAGCGAAAACTGTATATACTGTAGGTCTGTCGTGCATTAGCAATGACATTCAAGTACAGCAAAGGACTGTAGGTGCTTTTAGCCGTGTAGTCTGAGTCTGACCATAGGTCCACATTGACTCTGAATTCTAGATTTCTCATGTAAATCAACCTGTTTGTTTTTTTTCTTCTCACCTCAGATGTGTTCGTTGGCAAGCACTCGGATTTGGGCATTTATGGAGGCCAGCCAAAAGCTCTGCCGTGCTCTTTAGAGGGGAAAAAAAGCAATGCGACTGCACTCACATTCAGTCATTTACCAGCTGGACATCTCTAAAGTGGTTGAGGCATATAGTGATTTATTTTTCTATTTATTTGTGTCTGTATCTCTCTGTGTGTGTGTGTGTGTGTGTGTGTGTGTGTGTGTGCGTGCCCATTTCACAGCCCACCCACACACACACACTCACACACACACACACACACACACACACACACACACACACACACACACACACACACACACATACACACACACACACACACACACACACATTTATACAATGTCTGATGTCTACTAGAACCTTTTCAATTTCACAAAAGGAAAGCCATCTCAAAGACCCTGGCAAATCCCCCCCCCCCCCCGCCCCTCCATCCTCTCCCCCCTCCGTGAAACCCCCCCACACCTGTAGCACCGTGACGGCAGAAGCAGGCTGCAGATGCACATGCTGGTATGCGTATGCGGGCCTCTTATCTGCAGTGCTATCTATCTGCTCAGGGCCTGGACCGGCGCATGGTGCAGAGCAACATCTGACCCCTGATTTATGGGGCTTGGCAGGTCCTCCACAGATAACAGGCAGCACACCATCAAAGACTCCAGTTGTCCAGTCAACGATAGCACCAGCACGGATGGGGACATTTCAGTCTGTATACTTTTCGGATGTTTTTGCTATGTCAAAGTCTCATCGCTCCTCTGATCTCAACTGGGTTTACTTCAGCTGATCTGCACTGTAAGGATGTTGGTGACTTAGCTGGACTGCTCCTGGCAGTCGTGTGCACACTCCAGGTAGCGCTCAGTCACCTGTCCCTTTTGCGTCCAGACTTGCAGCACATTTTCTTCTATAATTATTATAATTCTATTTTTTTTTATTATTATTAATCATCCATTTACAAACAGCTGTACCTGCATGTATCATGTAATTATCCTGTCCTCAAAGCCTTGGTTTTGTTTGTCACTGTTGTGAAACACCATTAAAATCTCAATAAAACTTCCAATGGGTCGCATAGCTCAGTGACTTAATATCACTGTTGAGCTTAACAAGCTAGCTAATCTCGTGAGAAAAAATGGCCTGGTCTATAAAACAAGTGAACACTGCAAATTCCTTTACCAGCACATGTCATCAAATAAATATGGATTACATGATTTATGTTTATGTATGTAGCCATATTGGGACATCTGATTTGGACATCATATTTCTGTCACCAATTTCTTGTGAAGCATTAATAAATGTGTGCCCATGGGTTGATAGCCAATGCCATGTCAAGAGAATGTTTTATCCCCATCTACATTGTTAGGAGATGGGCTGTCATTAAAGATATAACAATTATGCTGATATAATGATACTCATTGGCCTGTTTAAAAACAATGAAATGAGAGAATATTGCTGCACTGTTGGTACATCTGCTCACAGAGAGCACAGCAAAAGCTTAGATGACTTAAAGTCATAAAAATATCCATATTTAGTCATGTGACACAAATTCCCATGGGTTGTAGGCAGGCCAATGTCTCGCAATCTATTCACATCAGCAAGAATGTATGGATATGGAAGAGAATGAATTAATAAATAAATAAACAAATATTTGCGGCTGTAAGTATTTCATAAATAACTACTGGTGAGAGGGTTGCCCATTTTTTAGCTTCAACATCTGCCTTGCAAAAATGTCTTAGAATGGTCCTGGTTCCATGGAGACTATTTCAAGAAATCAATGATATTATTTGGTGTGTTTAGTGTGAATTGATGAAGTGGGTCATTCATTAAACTATTTCTGCAAACGTCAAAATCCCCCTCTCAGGTTTATTCATTAGCACACCATCGACATAAAAATTATTTTTCACTGCCTAGAACTGGATCATGTGTGATGGGAAATATTGACCGATCTCAGGTCTCAGGTTTAATGGCTATCCAGTGGGAAGCCATTACCGCTGACAAGTTATCTGACAGGAACAACTTTGTAAATACTTTTCTCATCTAAATCGATGTTTGGATTGATTCTATCCTGCGAACCTTTGGGGAGCAAAACTCAAATACGGAAATTGATTTGCCAATGGTAGCTGAAGGTTACCAGCTTTATAAATTAAATTCCTACATTATAGTAGGAAAAGAGACAGACAGACAGTGTTAGACAGTAGTGGACAAAACAGACTGAAGCCAGCTGGCATGCAACTCAGGCTCAGCTCAGTGCAGCACCCTAAACAAATGCTCAATGTCGTCTAAGGATGATGATGCAATTCATGCCCAATTCAGCCTACATCACATGGAAATGACAAGGAAACAAGTTCATATAAAATGTCCATTTATCGTCTTCATCCATTAACCATGTTCACATCTCGAGAGAGTCTTGGCCCTGACAGCCTTCTGATGGAGCCTTCTGTTGCTAGGACAGTTTATTGAACATCAAAGCCTGGTGTGACAGGGGAGTATCTTCAAAGCCCTCGGTGAATCTGATTGCCTGGTCGGTGGGTGTCTCTCCACAGGTTTATCTGCTATACTGAGCTGCAAAGGTCCTCTTATCACAACAGACCATGGCTGGAATTCAGACTCTGATAGCGGTCTGCAATTGCAAGTGATGTTTAGCAGAATAGGGGGAAAAAAGCACAGATGTACAACCAAAATATATGAAGTTTCTCAAGAGGGAGCATGCACGTCAGACAACACGCCTACTTATAGATTGAATTATACAGTATGCACACACATCTGTTAAAATCATCTTATGTCGACACATTGGAAATATGCTGAAATACCGTAAGGCTGACAATGAGAAAAGGTCGGATTGTTTGTTTGTTCTTGTAGCGGGGGGGGGGGGGGGGGGGGGGGGGTCGTCACAGTGATGAAGAGTATGGTCCTGCTCACGAGACCAGATGTCAAATCATCATGAGGAAACGCATGGCTGCTGCCTGGATGTCAGCGGAGAAGAGAGGAGAAGCTGGAGTGAGAGCTGACCTTGTCCTTCTTTGCTGTGGGTCTGTGGGTTTTGGGCCAGGGACAGGAACTCCCTGTACAGACACTGTGTCTGCGAGTGGAGGGCCCGCTCCACAGTAGAACACTTTGTTCACCGCCACCAAGGAAAACTTAGACAACAAAAACACACACATTCTGGAAAAATGAACATTTGAGAAGGGTCTCTCTTTTTTTTGTTCGGTTAGACCCTGCATTTGGGTTGTGTGGTAAATAATCTCCCTCTTCTCTCAACCCCCCCACCCCCCACCCCTCCAAAAAAGGGGGCAGAGCTCACATGACTTCTCGAAATATGTCTCAAGATAACATAGTGCCTCTTGTTAATAACTCATAAATCACCACTAAGAGGTTACTGGTGGCTTGTTGCATTGCGTTTTTGAAGTCATTTTGTTTTACGCCGGGATAAAAAGTCAATAAAACATTGAGGTAATATGAGACCTATTCATTGTGGTTGCGGCTTTGCCCCAGCTGTCATGTTTAAGTGTCTCTGGCTGATGAAGGTGGAGGCTGACCATTCACTGTAGTGTTTTGCCTGCATGTGTGTGTAGAACAAAAAAACACACAATTATCATTGGAATATCAAACACTGGAAATCTGTTGTGATACAAGGCAAAAGGTGTTTCAGTTTCTGTATGTGCAATTAAAATGAGAAGATGTAAATAAAATGCATTTGTGGTATTTTAGCAAGCCTCTGTACAGCAACAGAAACAAAGGCAGATTTGAAGACCTGCACTGCAACAATCTTTACTCAACTACTATAAAACAGTTGGGTAGACGCAAAAATTCCTCACAGGAGGGGAATATAGTTGTGGTCAAAGTGGACATAAAACCCAAAGAGAGGGTCAGGCAATTGAGGTTAATCCCCGTTCGGCCAGGCCATTACCTTAAACATTTTCTCCAGAGCTTGACTCTTTTCCATTCCCCCAGGCCACATAAAAGAGGCTCCACCCAACCAGGAATCTGGAGATAGGCTTAGTCATGCAAGAATAGGCACACACAGAGATTACAGATCATCTTTCACTGCCAAAACACCACCTACAGCACCTTTCGTGACACAACAGCGGAGCGGATGATGTATTGATGTCTTTTAAAACATACAAACACAAAAAAAAGTGTGGGCTTTTCGCTTAAGGTATATGTGCGATAATAATGTGTGGATCTTGCTGGTGCGAATTCGAAAGGTGCTGGCTGACGGGTTCTGAGTCACGGCCCTGTTCCTCTGGTCTCCTGCGGCACAGGTTATCTGCCCGGAGCAAGCCGACACGCGCCCGCTGCACCTGATTGTCTCATCACCACATTCCAATCCAGGTGGAGAGACACATGTAGACAAGGCAAAGAGAGGGACACAGAGAAAGGAAGAGAGAAAGAGAGAGAGAGAGAGAGAGAGAGAGAGAGAGGAAGATGGTGGAAAAAAGGAGAGAACAAGCAAGCTGGAACAGAGTCCAGAGACACTGATACACTTGTTCACTGGCCACAGGTGTAGCAGGAAGCGTTCAGTTCACAGCCAACTGCAGAGTAGGTGTTTTAAAGCTGCTCTTTTAATCTCTGCGCTATGACACATGTGATAGGTGACCTTGCTTTAAATACCTTCAAGTTTGAAATATAAAACGGCATGATATACTTTAAGACCAAAATTTAATTTTCATTGTTTGTCACCATGTTGCTTCCGCTTGCTCAACATTTTCTTTTCAGGTTAACAGCACAGAGTGGACTCAAAAGCCTTTTCCTTCAGCACACAAATATTCCCAGGCTCCAACACCAAGGAACTCCGAGGACCGTCCAGGTGGGCCGAATTCAGGAATTAGCTCCTGTTATACACTATGCCAAAATGAAAACAAGCACAGAGGCACGCTGTGTAAGATCTCTGAATATTTTACCGAGATCCACACGTTCCAGGGGAATTTTTACCTGAGGATACGTTTGACTTCAGAGAGACAAGACTAGTGGTGTTGTTACTGAAGGGTGTTCTCTGCCAACAAACACTAATTTACAGGCTCTTTGAAAACAGTCATTGAAAGGGGTGTTTTCATGGAAGCAAAACAGATCAAATTTTGGGTGGTCAAAGAAGCATTGCAAGCAACTACAGTTTATTTTTTTGCATATAATATCAGTTGCTGCCTCCATATAATATGATACAGCGCCTGAACAAAGGAAACCTGATCAAAATGTATTTGGAATGTGTTGGACAGATTTTTCTTTCCTTCTAATATGTCTATAAAATGCAGTCATATTTGTGGCAGACCACCCATAAGAACTGAGTGTTTAAAAACATTCCCAAAGTTGTGTGCATGATGGATGATTATTTACAAAGCTTTCTTCTCATTGAGTCTCTGGTTTCATGAATGCAAAAATCCCATCATAACTAAAATACATTGTTTTAAATGCATATGTTACAATCACACTGTACAATACAATGGCAGTACAATTATACAAACTGATAAAGAAAAACACAGTTAAAAGAAACAAAAAATACTGAGGTATACTAAAACTAAAGTGGATGTCTCATACGGTAAGCCATGGTACCCAATCATCCATCAAACAATTATCTCCACAGAGGTTCCGGAAATTCTAATCTAAATCATTATCCATGGAATGCCAAAGTCTGATCCAGAGGTTTCTCCATGTTCTCAGAACTCAACAATGGACCAGAGAGAGAAGGCTCCAGCCGGGGTGTGGAGCACAATTAAGAAAACACAGTCCCAGGGCCCGGCGTGCTGAGACCTGCTCTGGCGTGAAGATATGTCGGTGAATGGCACAGGCACTTGCCTGTGGCAGGTGCATTGAGCAGGCATGACGCTGAGCTGCTTGTGCATGTGTGTGTGTGTGTGTGTGTGTGTGTGTGTGTGTGTGTGTGTGTGTGTGTGTTTGTGTGTGTGTGTGTTGTCAGGAGAACCCTGTATTGGGATGGTGTAGCATTGTCAGGACAAGTCAGAATACTAGATGAAGGTTCATATGAAGGCGTCCGAGAGACCTACCCTCTTGCCCTTCCTGTGTCCTGTAGGCCGCCGTCTCAGCGTGGTGAGGGGCCGAGATCTGACATATGCACTTCACTGAAACACATCACGCTGTCCGTATTCTCTAAAACTGATATATGTCACCATTTCTAAGATCCAGCAGTGATTGTTGCTGCAAATTGCTGCCACTGACTGGCATTATATGAAAAAAGCAGCTTGACAAAAATGATGCTTATGCTCGTTTGGCACTTACTCTGGAACACACTGACAGGTGATTGTGAAATGTCTTTTATCTTACTCTTGCATAGGCAATATCGCCCCTTCCTGCCACCTTGGGAATTGGTCACTGATGTAAACTGAAGTGCCCTTCACATTTATTGGCACCGCTGGTAACGCTGACTAAAAGAGGTACAGTATGAAGAAATATTTTCACTCGATGAAAACAAGGAGGAAAAATCCAACCTTGAGGAGAAGCAATTGAAAATTGTGCAATCAACTCTGTTTACTCCACCTGGCACATCTCTGAAGCTTTTATCTGACTTTGATTTCATATATGATTCATTTTAAAGAGAACCTTAAAAACTTAAAAAAGAACTTAAAAAATGGAACTTAAAAAATGGATTTCATTCACTTTCAATCCCTCCTGACAGATTTCATTCAAATGATATAACCCTGTAAGAGTCGTGATTCCTCTCTTAATATATACAGTTATTGCTGTCAAAAAAAGAAAAACAAAGTTTTGTGGTTTCTTTCTTTCAGTCACATAAGTCAGCGAATGCACAGTGGTGTGTCTGATGCCAGTGTTTCCAAGGCGTCTCAAAGAGGACAGGGTCAGAGCGTTTATCCCCCAAGGTAGTTCTGCACATGTTTTGCCCATCTAAAGTTTCCTTCAAGAGTGGTGTCAGGAGGCAGTCATCTGACACACAGCAATGTTTGCTGATGATAAGATTATCACAAATGGTAGCTGGAAGCAATTCCCTTCACCCTCCAAACACACACACACAGAGACACACACACACACACACACGCACTAAACAGCCGATTAGTTCTGTATCCCAGTCAGACCACATGATTTGCCTCATGTATCGTTATACACAGGAGGTGTTCAAGCTCACTCCCCACCAGTCAAAGACCCTCACCACCAGCTGAGCAGCCAACAATGGACTCCTTTAAAGGCAGGACCTGTACACACACACACCCCCACACACACACACCCACACACACACACACCTGCTGTGCTCTTGTAACATCGTCTTCATTGTTGGAAAAGTATATCAGCCCGAGCCACACTGTTTGATTCTTATTTATAGTGACTGTGTTGAAATATCTCCTTTTTTTTCTGTTGTTGTTGTTTTTTGAGGGGTGGGTGGGGGTGGGGAGTGTTGGTTGAATCGCTAAATACCACCAGCCAGGATCTAACCAGCATTTTTGTGTTTCCAGGGTGTTTTTTTCCGCCATGAGGCGTCAGTCAGCGGTACCTACAGCAGAGCCTGTGCAGTGAAACGACACCTGTGTCTACTGACGCACTGCCTGCAAACTCCCAGCTATGAGAGGGAGCATGTCTAGTCACGCCAAAGCCAGATTCCTGCAATCACGGTTTGAAAGTAATCACCTGTGTGTAGCGCAGACCACCTGAGCAAGTGTGGGGAACTGATGCCCTGGGAAAACAGCTCTTTGCCGAGCACTGACAGCTAACAGATTGTGCTGTTTTCCTTCCGACAGGGGGATCCCTCTGTAGATACATGTCTCCCAGGCTTTTCTGCAATGCCAGTAGTACTAGTTTAACTTAATAGATGTTTTGACTGAGAGTGCAAATAGAAAGTGGGGGTAATGTTGTTGTTTGGGAGCACTGTATCAGCTGTCGAGTCAAAGAAAGGCAAACAGAACGGAGAATGGCCACAACTGCCATAAAGATAGACCAGTGGAGGACTGTCCACACATTTTTCCCATAATTATGATCAAATGAGTTCTGTTAGGTAGTCAAGCGGTGGATCACTCAATTTAGCCCTGTCTTCATGTGACCGAAGCTTCCTTGAAATCGTCATGTCATCACATGAAGATGAACACTGACTTGACTTTCTAGACTCTGGTTAATGTTCTTCATCCTTAGCAACAAGCTTCACTGTGATAGGTACCAGCTTTTTGGCTAATAGCTAATAAAGGCTAACACTCACTGGCGGCGACATTCTCGTCTGTGGATTTGACGCTCAAGAGACAGAAACATTTTCTGAACTTTGGCGTTGACGCGTGTCAGACGCCGCTAGTGGGCTTTGCTCCATTAAAATGAATGGAGTTGTGAGTGCGCTTCAGACGCCACCAGTGGGCGTAGGCCTTAAGAGATCAAGTGCTTTGAAGGAACATCTTTCATTGTGTCAACCTGTGAATTGAGTGGAAACAGATTTTTTTTCTTCCAAATTTGTTACAAGTGTAGTTTGCTTTTTTTGTAAGCCAATGTGTTAGGAACTTCCCTCAGTCTCAAAATGTGCCCTTAAGTAAATGCCCCCAGTCAACTGACACTCTGCTGTCTAGGAGTCGGGGGTGCAATGTCTTGGTAGGTCAGGGACCGGCAAGGTTGAACTGGAGGGCATGGATTTGTTGTTGTTGTTGTGTGTGTGTGTGTGTGTGTGTGTGTGTGTGTGTGTGTGTGTGTGTGTGTGTGTGTGTGAGAGAGAGAGAGAGAGAGTGAATAAGTTGTTTTCACTTTAAGGGAGGTTTAGTGTAGGTTAAGTTTTTGTAGCACTTTCTAACAATACTCTCCTCATGCAGTCCATATATAAGAATGTGTTATAAAACACTTAATAATAATATTATGCACATCATCAAAACATATGTCCTTATATCCATGCATTTACTAACTATGCAATATCTGTTCAACATGATATCAGAGCAGTGCAAATCTGTTTTACTAATATGATTAGAAACATAGAAAAAACATCATTTTAATGCAAGAAGAGGACAATGGAATCGTAGAGCACGAATATAGCAATGCAAGAGAAGATGTGTGGAGCATGTTTCAGCCTGTGATATTTGCACAACTAAGAAGATGAGCACTCCAGATTTCTTGCCCCTATGCAGAGAACTTTTGCGAATGCAAAGATAAAGCAAAGGCCATTCCAGGACTTTTCCAGGTCAGCCGATTCTTTTGATTCCAGCTTTGGCTTTTTCAGCATCAACAGCCTTGGGCATAAAGTGTCCTTATATGTGTACACACCCCAGTAATGGAAATTCATTTTATTTCTCTCATACATCTATCTGCATCAAGATTACTGTTATTCATGGACGACTTCAACCTTGCACTTGCATACAAAAAGATGAGGGCATGGTCGTACGTCAAAGAAGCACTTAAGAAAGCTTAAGTGAACAGCATGATAGGAAAACAAGTCTAGATGAATCGATTAAGAGAAGCATTTGACTGAATCGCTTCACCACACACCCCATTGGGATACTCAAGTATCCTGAAGGGAATGTCAACAAGTTGAACACAAACTGGTGGATTTTGTTTTTGTGGACTGAATTCCAGATACCACCATGGCAGCCATTGTCAGAACACATGAACAGCACAGTCCATTTGTCAGCCCCCTCGGAAAATAACAACAGGCTTGAAAAGGGAGGATGTCATTCAATCTCCTGGGACATGTACCTGCATGGTAGACTTAACACTAAGACACTGACGTCTGAAAACAACTTGTGCAAACACAGGAAGTTCCAGCAGCTTACACTGTAGAAGAAGTCATGAGAAAAGGGTCGTCTAGGAATCTGCACAAGTATTGGAAAAATGAAGGAAACCATAATATTGTGCACAAAGTAAATTCCCCAGTTTCACATTGATAAACTGCTGTTTCATGCAGCTCAGACTCAGCAACAGCTGCAAGCAAAGACAACAGTAGTAAGCCAAACTTGCCATTCATGGTTCACATTCAGTAGTAATTGTCGTCATGAATGATGACACAGCTGATTTTTTGTTTTCTTTAGGGGAATGGTCTATGAGGAGAGTTAGATGACAGGAATCAATGGATGATATCATGACTGAGACGAATCGTACAGGAAGGGAATGTGTGTTGCGTCATCATTTTTGTGTTCTGGCGACTCCTGGGTCTTAAAACAAAAATGGGGCCAACAGAAAACTCTGGAGTAGTGTGGATGACTTCAATGCTTAAATGAAACAAAAGGGTAGATGCCCTGTTTGTTCCTCAATAAGTGAATTGAATTTACTTATTGATTTAATCAAATCCCAGAGACAGTATAAACAAGGTGCACAAACTATTAAAAATGTTGAGATTGGTTGACTGCCATGTTTCTGCTTTGATGAAGGGATGAGCTGAAGGGACTGCTGGGGAGGAGCCGGCTTTAACTCAGAGCCTTATCTGGCGCTCATCTGAAAAAGGCCTTCAGCCACATCTGAGCAGGCTTGCCTGTGGCAGAGACAGAGCTTAAATGTTAAAAACAATAAAAGGGTCTTTCACTCACAAAAACATAGCATGTCAACAGGAAGTGGCTTGATGGATGGTTGTAGGCTCATTGCATTCAGTTGCACAGGCCTGACTTTGTGCAGTGCCCTCAAACAATTTGAGTGTGAGATTTGCTTGGCACCTTGTAAGAAGACAGACAATGTCGTAGAATAGCGGCTGTAGTGCTTTTGCTCTCAGACAGAATATAAGTGCCTTTTGGAATCACACAAAAAGCAAGTGTTTCACCATTTCACTGATCCACCGAATGAGCAAAAACATTTAAAAAAAAAATTGACAAGGTTGTCAACAGAGTAAATGTTTGCAGCTTATCTCATTGAACAAACATGCATAATCAAAAAGAGGGGAACCCAATACACAACAGCAGCCATGTATTCCACAAGTGCCACCCCTTTGCACTGGGCCTGCTGAAACACAACAGAGGAGACAGAAAGCTCCAGGGAGGTGACCCAGCAGACCAGAGGCAGCCATGCTGCACAGCTCCAGGTCCGCTAAAACCTGGGAGACCTCAGGGACGTCTGCGTGACCTTAATTGGAGCCGTCGTTCTCACGCAGTGGCCCTCCGTATCCTGGCCCTCGATCAGAGCCCTGTGTGATAACACGGCCAGGTATTTGACCCCAGCGGCAGCCCCTGAAAAGGCGGCGCAGCACCAATCCAGAGGTGCTGACCCCCAGAGATATGACGCCCTGGAGCCGACCGCGGTGTTAGACTGTCAACTCCACTGAGCTCAAGACCTTTGTCTGGATTAGGCAGAGTGGTCACGTCTCAACGAGACACACACACACACGCACGCACACACATGCACACACACACACACACACACACACACGCACACACACACACACACACACACGCACGCACACACACGCACACACACACGCACACACACACGCACACACACACACACACACACAGACACACAGACACAGACACACACACACACAGACACAGACACAGACACACACACACACACACACACACACACACACACACACACACATACACACACACACGCACACACACACACACACACGATGAGTCTCCAAACACTGTATTTTCTGTCAAGGGCTTCAAGATGAGCTTTTATTGGCTCTATGTAAGTTTTATTTTCTAGCAAGCTTTTACAGTTGGTACTAAATATTGGAATGGCTTTTCATTTCATGTGATATCTGCTGCCTGCTTGAAGATTTTGGAATTAAAGACTTGGTCAGCTTCCCCTTTAGTTATTTTTTATCTATTTTATATTTTGTACTCCTCTTCTGCTCAGTCATATGTACTGTATGTTTTAAATTAGTACTGTGTTATTAATGTATATGTTTATTGTTCAGTTATTTACCTTATAAAGATGGCTCATGTAAATTTCTTCTTCTACTTCTTCACGTACACACACAGAAACACACACACACACACACACACACACACAAGAAGTCAAGAGACTTGACTTCTTCACTCACACGCACACACACACACACACACACACACACACACACACACACACACACACACCAGGTGGTGGGTTTTCTGATAGCTGTATTATCTAAAATTGAAACCTTGCTTGTAGCATTGAAAAGGAAAAGCATGATGCCACAAGTGTACACATGTCTCTGCTCAGTTCTGATGATTCACTTGGTTTTTTGTAATGCTGATATGAGCGTGTCATCTGGGGATTTCTACGCAGAAGCAGACTCATACGCTATAGAGCACTGCAACGTTGTCTTATGCAAGATGGTACAGAATAGGGGTTCTTGCACAAACAAATGGTTTTAATATCTCTGAATCATTAAGGAATCACTTGCCGTGTAGAATGACACAATGCATCTTGACAAAAAAACTTCTAGCATTGGACTGTATACCAGCATGAAACAGTCACTCGCTAGTCATGACTGTGGCCTGTTCAGGCAATGAAGGTGTTCTCCAGCATGTTAGTCATCAGTATTCACTGGCGCTGGAGGTATAGGGGGTGTGGTGGTGGGGTAGTTATTTCTCTGGTTGACCTGAGACTGCATCTTGACATCTTGCTTGCTGTAATGACAGACATGGTGTGAGGGGGGAAGAATTGCGCTTTTGTACAGATGGGAGCCTCAATTAGGAATTGACACAAACGTATTGTCCTCCTTAGAGACTTCACCTAGGGCTAGAAAAAAAGCAAAGAGGAGGGGAAGGATTGGCACTACAACCACCCCCCAACACACACACACACACACAGAGAGAGAGAGAGAGAGAGAGAGAGAGAGAGAAAGAGAGAGAGAGAGCGAGAGAAAGAAAGAAAGCCACACATTCCTGAGCTTAGAGAGCTGCACATCTGAACTGCACCAGCCACAAGTTAAAACACGCCGCTTCCAGGCACAGCTTTCTTCAATGAGGGCTTTCAGCGAGGCTTCTGTGGGGTGAAGCTATGGCTCCAGGGCTCGGGGCGTGGCACGCTTCCTCAGAATGCCGCCTGCTCGACGCGGGGCGACGCGAAACAAGTGGTGCACCTGTCGAAACCTCGGAGAGCAGCGCAGGTTATGAAAAGGCTGCTGGGGCCTTCATAAATGTCAGATGCTTTTCAGCACCTGTCTCTTGCTCACATACCTCCACGCTCATGCAAATTCCTGGCCCTCGAGGTCTTTTAATTGTCTATAGCCTACAAATATCAATACAACCATAACACTAGAACACCTATATAAGTGTTCTAGATTTATGGTTGTATTGATATTTGCAGTTCAATGTGCAATCATACCAGAGTTCGTATTGTGCTTATTACATTGTAATAAATACCTTTGACATTCATTAGGAGGCAGAAACCTGGATGTTTCACACAGAAACGTTTTCATTTTTCTGAAGTAAGGTGGGATAAGTGCAGATACTTAGACAGTCCAGTTCACTGTGCTACAGGAAGCTGATAGTTTATGTCATGGGAAACCCAACCACCTGTTACACATGGCAAGGCTGAAAGACAGACAAATCATACTACATGGATGCCAAAGAGAATGTTGAATACATATGAAGCATTCCACTCTGGACTTTCAGATTGAGTTTGCTGTTTTCTGAAATACAAGCACAAAATGAACAGTCCGAAAAAGGTCTTGACACTCCTGTCCAGGCCAAAATGCCACATCGCTCTGAATCCCCTGACAGCCTCCGCCCCCTAAACCTTCCCCTGGACATTCAACATTCTTCCTGCCCATTGCTATTACAGTCTGTCCCTCCTGGAAAATACCAGTGCCGTGGTGTTATGTGTAACGCAATCAGACCTGTCCGTCTCCGTCTCCTGCTGCTGCTGTGTGCCGAGCGTCTCCCGCCGTATAGCTGCACTCAACTCAACCCCGCTGGTGTGGGAACAACAGAGCACATCCACCCCACCTACAGGTCCTGTGAGGACATGCTCAGCACAGGCTCAGCACTGGGCCTGCTCCGCGTGCCAAACAAGAACATCTCCAACGTCTTGGTCAAAAGTGGAAGAAAAAAATGAAAAGAAAAACAGAGAAAAAAACAGAGTGAAAAGTGATTTTAATCATTTGAATCCCACGGATGTGTCTTAAGTGCGAGAAAGATTAATTGTTGGCGTGTCGAAAAAAAAAAGTGTGATGCATGCTGTGTGCGCATACAACAGCTGGGCTGATTTAAATGACTTAAATTGACGACATCCCACGAAACACACAAACAGATTCAAAATGCGCTCGTCTGAAAGCCATTAAATAGTAAAGCCTCACCACCACTCACACAAAGTGACTGGATGCAATGTACAGATAATACGCTGTCAAAACACACGGCTCATCATGCGTGATGTAGTGTAGTGCTGAATAATAAGCATCAATATGAGTGAACACAGAATGCAGCTATAGGCTCTAAGTGTTGCCTGTAGAGTGCATGTGTGTGGGGGGGCGGCTCATAGCCGTGGCAGAGGCAGAGAGAAAGTGAGAAAGTGCGGTGAAAGTGATGTCAGCTGGAGTAGATCTACTCGGGGTCACAAAGTCGTGTCAGGAGAACATCAGAAAGGACGACAGGACGACAGGACGACAGGACGCGGAGACGCCGTGCTCGGGCCTGCAGGAGATGACCGTGCGCTCCGTCAGCCCTGGGAGTGACCCCTGAGCGCTCTGTTCGTCCGTGACCTGCGGTGCCGAGGCGTGGGAGCCCCAGTCCTCCAGCAGCTCTGTCCAACAGGATATTGGTCATAGCACGACTCATGCTGCTCACGCTGGAGTTTGGAAGTGCTTTCCAGCAGCCCTCGGAAGTGAACACACATGTAACAATGCTAAGAGAGACAGAGACAGAGAGAGGGAGTGTGTGTGTTTTTGGGTGTGTGTGTGTGTGTGTGTGTGTGTGTGAGTGTGTGTGTGTGTGTGTGTGTGTGTGTGTGTGTGATTGTGTGTGTGTGTGTGTGTGTGTGTGTGTGTGTGTGTGTGTGTGTGTGTGTGTGTGTGTGTGTGATTGTGTGTGCTCTGGCGGGCAGATCAATGGCCAGCGGAGGACAATAGCACGGAGAGGCCGGAGATAGGTGGAGAGGCCGCCACGCCGCGGCGTTCCAAAGCCAGCTCTCCTCTCCGGCGGCAGCGACGACACCAGCAGGGGCCTGAAGCCGCCCCGGCCCCGGCGCTCCGCGTCGGAATTCCATCAGGGGCCGGCCGGCGGCCGCGCACAGGAAAGCCGGACTGAGCCAGGAAGGACACTGCCCTGTCTCTTCCTCTGCCACTTCAAAAATACCCCGTATACCGGGCGCAGCCGCCTGCCGCTCACAACATCCCCGCCACAGATCCTGTTTGCACTCGCTGGCCAGCCGCTACACACCCGGCCCCATCAGCCCTTCTAAATCACGGGAAGAGGACAGAAGACAATCACCCACTGCCACACGCGCACAACAGCTACTG